>NC_041233.1:5850437-5888872 GCF_002837175.3 Physeter macrocephalus | reverse complement strand
GTGTGGAGAAAAGGGAACCCTCTTGCACTGTTGGTGGGAATGTAAATGGATACAGCCACTATGGAGAAGAGTATGGAGGTTCCATAAAAAACTAAAAATAGAATTACCATATGATCCAGCAATCCCACTGCTGGGCATATACCCAGACAAAACCATCATTCAAAAAGACACATGCACCCCAATGTTCACTGCAGCACTATTTACAATAGCCAGGTCATGGAAGCGACCTAAATGCCCATCAACAGACGAATGGATAAAGAAGCTGTGGTACATATATACAATGGAATATCACTCAGCCATAAAAAGGAACGAAATGGAACATGTATACACTGATGTGTATAAAATGGATGACTAATAAGAACCCGCTGTATAAAAAGATAAAATAAAATTCAAAAATTAAAAATCCCACAAAAACAACAACAACAAAAAAAACAGCTGTAAATGTTAATATCATCATTTGATCATGTTAGAGAATAAATGATGAAATAACATGAACTGCCAAAAATGTATGATAAACACTGTTTTGGCTTACGCCCTTTAACTCTTTTAAACAAATGAAACTTCCGGAGAGGTCACCATAATTAAAGAGGATGAAAATAATACTGAGGATAAATTTTGTCAATATAAACATATATACGTTTTCTTCTGGGAGGTGGGTCTACAGAGATTACCAGATTGTAAGAGGAACTTGGAATCTCGGAAAGTCAGAAGTGATGTCAGGGCAAAAAGAAGGGGCCCGGAGGTCGTGAGAACCCGCAGAGAGGGTGGTGTCCTGGAAAGCAGTGGAGACAGTGGACAACCGTGTCCAGGGCTGTGAATGACCGGAAGGCGACAGCTGAGTTTGGCCAGTGAATCTAGCAACCGGAAAGTGACCCTGCTAGAAGCAGCTGGGGCGGGGCCGTGGGACAAGCTCCAGAGAGTGAGAGGAGAGTGGGCTCAGACTCCTCTCGTCCGCAGGAGATCCAATGGAAAGGGGAGAGGAGGGATGGAAAGGGCAGATGTTTTAAGATGGGAGAAAGTACCAAACTTACATGAGACAAAAATAACGCAAGGGAGAGGGGGAAATTGTCGATGCAGGAAATCAAATTCTCTGTTGCAGCAGAATCAGGTCCTGAGTCTGCCTGCTGTGATATCAGAGGATCACTGGCTACCAGAAGCTGCCTAGAAAATATTTCGTTTTCTTTTCACACAGAAAAGGCTCCTAGTGTGAAGAACACAGTTCTGTTTTAACAAACACATTTCTATCACTCAGCTAAAGAGATTAAATGTAGCTAGCCTCGTTTATATATATATATATATATATATATATATATATATATATATGTATTTTTTTAAATTTTTTATTTTTGGCTGCATTGGGTCTTTGTTGTTTCTCTAGTTGTGGCGAGTGGGTGTTACTCTTCATTGCGGTGCACGGGCTTCTCATTGCGGTGGCTTCTCTTGTTGTGGAGCACGGGCTCTAGGCACATGGGCTTCAGTAGTTGCGGCACACGAGCTCAGTAGTTGCAGTGCGTGGGCTTAGTTGCTCCGCGGCATGTGGGATCTTCCCCGACCAGGGCTCGAACCTGAGTCCCCTGCACTGGCAGGAGGATTCTCAACCACTGTGCCACCAGGGAAGTCCCTAGCCTCTTTTTTCTTTTTTTTTTTTTTAAGAGTTCAAACCAATCTACCCAAGAGATTACCTAGTCTAGGACTTCTCAAACTCAACCTGAAAAGCAGTCAGTCACCTGGAAAGCTTACTGGAACCCACCCCAAGGTGTGCACGCAGTGGGACTGGGCTGGCGCCCAGGTTCTGCTGTTTAAAACAATGTGCCAGAGGGATTCTGATGCAGGGGGGGCCTCGTGTCCCACTTTAAGAAACTCTGATCTAATCCAATCCCGTTTCAGTTGGGGATACTGGGGTCACAATCACAGAGGTAGCACAGCCAAGACTTGGATTCCTGACTACCAGTGCGCGCGCGCGCACACACACACACACACACACACACACACACACTGAAATATTACTCAGCCGTAAAAAAGAATGAAAATAATGCCATTTGCAGCAACATGGATGGACTTAGAGATTATCACACTAAGTGAAGTAAGCCAGACAGAGACAAATATCATATGATATCACTTATACATAGAATCTAAAAAAAATGATACAATGAATTTATTTACAAAACAGAAATAGACCCACAGCCATAGAAAACAAACTTATGGTTGGTTACCAAAGGGGAAAGGGTGGGGGGAGAGGGATAAATTAGGAGTGTGGAATTAACATATACACACTACTATATATAAATAGATAAACAACAAGGTCCTGCTGTATGGCACAGGTAACTATACCCAATATTTTGAAATAACCTATAAGGGAAAAGAATCTGAAAAAGATATATATATATATATATATATATAAAACTGAAACGCTTTCTGTACACCTGAAACTAACACGATATTGTAAATCAACTATACTTTAAAAAAAATAAAATAAACAAAGGTGTTTCTTACAAAGTAAATCACAAAGATGACTTGTAGGTTGTCTCGTTTAATTTTCCATTATGAGAGTACACAGTCCAATCTTGTGTTTACTGACAACTAAACGTTATGAATGTTAAACACTTCACATGTACAAGGCTGAGCTAAATCCCAAGGTATGTTGTTAGGTGTCGGAAAAATAATTCCAGACAATTTAGAACACTCGTTTATGTACCTCAATCTATCTAAATGTATACAAACAAATGAGTTTTGCATCTAAGAGACAGTTCCTAGAGTCTCACATTTATGAAACCGGCTTTGGCTTATGAAACAGTGAAATTTGAAATTTTAGTGAAATGAAATTATGAAATTTATGAAATAGTATTAGTTTTCCTTAAAGGAGTAACATTGGGGGGTGGAAATAGAAATAGGAAAATGTACTGTTCAAACATTATGTGATTGAAATGTAAAAATAAGTATGAGAGCACAAATTTTAAAACTAGCACATTTATAATAAGTGAAAAAACAACAATGCAAAACAAATACCATGGTTTTCATTTCTGTCCTAAATTTATAACAGTGGTAATGAACAATTCAAGAAGAGACCTTTATTGCTGTTTAGTTTGGCTGCAGGCAGAAGAAAGAAGTCAGGAATGGTGTTAGGTGGGTGCAAAGGAGATGCTGTGCCCTTTACAGATCAAAGGAAAACATCAAACATCAGTCTCCTCTGCAACATTCCTGGCAGGTTTCTCGGAAAAACAAACAGCCCAGCAAATAAAAAATGCTAGCGGAAGGAGTACCCATCAATAACAGTAAATCTTCAAAGACAAACTAATAATTCAAAGATTCCACTGAGATTTTAGATTATTATCAAGATGTTGCATCTGAACACTGAAATCCTGAACCCTACCTAAAAGAGAAAAAACTGGGGGAGGGGAGGGAGTGAAGAGGGAGAGTCCACAATGTTTTCTCTTGTAAGCATTCAGCTTGTTCAAGTTCCTGCCTCCTTCGGCCCACCAATTACATATGCAGCTAGGAAAGTCCACATCCCAACCACGGTTCTTGCAGAAATGAAAGACTCTAACAAAGCACTATAATCAAGATTCAGTCTGCCCAACAGAGGTGTCAGATAAAATTCAGTTTCCCAGTTAAATCTGGATTTCAGATAAACAATCTGAAATTTGTTACATACTTAAAATTTTTCACTATAAGTATGTATGATGCATGTCCCATACTTATACCAATAAATGATTTACTGCTTATCTGAAATCCAAATTTCGCCATGCATTTTGTATTTTTATTTGCTGAATCTGGCAATACTACTCAAAGGTAAAAGGGTCCCCAACAGATTCCAAAACTCCTATAGTAAGTATCTTTCTTATTGGGGCTTGTTTAGATGCTGGGAAAGACTGGGTCTCTGGGGAGTTTCTAATAAATGTCGTTGACCTTGATATCCTGTTTGTTACAGCCATGCATAGAGCCTTTTCAGCAACACTGCATAACTAACCATTCACCATGAGAGGAGAAATATTCACTCTAATTTAATGTAATTGCTTATAATATCTAAAGAATTGACCAGGTGAACTCATTTTCCCAACAGAAAAAAAAAAAAAGAAAAAAGCTCAGTAGATAAGCATCTTTTTGCACACTGCTTCTGAATGTCACAATTTCTATTTTGCCCTGATTCATGGGAAGCTTACCAAAATGAAATATCTCTCTTCACCTTTTACAGAGATTTACCCTGCCTGTATCCTATCAGCACATTTAGTGATTTCTTAAAAAATTATCCTATTGCACTTTCCTGGTGGCGCAGTGGTTGAGAGACCGCCGGCCGATGCAGGGAACACGGGTTCATGCCCCGGTCCAGGAAGATCCCACGTGCCGTGGAGCGGCTGGGCCCGTGGGCCATGGCCACTGAGCCTGCGCATCCGGAGCCTGTGCTCCGCAACGGGAGAGGCCGCAACAGTGAGAGGCCTGTGTAACGCAAAAAAAAAAAAAAAAAAAAAAAAAAATTATCCTATCATTTTATACCATACCAGAATATTTTATTTTCTTTATTTGTATTAATTTTTATTGGCGTATAGTTGCTTTATAATGTTTTGTTAGTTTCTGCTGTGCAGCAAAGTGAATCAGGTATATGTATACATATACCCACTCTTTTTTAGATTTCCTTCCCATTTAGGTCACCACAGAGCACTAAGTGGAGTTCCCTGTGCTATACAGTAGGTTCTCATTAGTTATCTCTTTTATACATAGTAGTGTATATATGTCAATCCCAATCTCCCAATCCATTCCACCCCCCAGGAGAATATTTTATACTGATGCATTAATGCTCATTTAAGAACCTCAGAACACTTTCCAACAATCTTAGGACGCACAGAGGATAAGTAAATCGAGCGGCTTCCATTTGTTAAGTTAGCCAGTGTTGTGGACATGGTCTGGACACCATGTCCCCTGTGACGCCAAGTATTAAACTCCATTCATGGTGCTGAAGAAAAGTAAGATTTTAAGATTTCTTGCTCAACAGAAAAGAGAAATCTTACAATTACTTAGAAAGGGAATATTTTCAATAAAAGCTGAGGGTAAAATACTGACCCACACAGTTCTAAGAGTTTAGGGTATACCCTTTAGTTTAGGTTGAAAGAAAAGAGCTGGAAATCTAGGGATAAGGCAGAGAGAAATTCAAAGTTCATCACCTTAACTGAACCTCTCAACTCCCCAAAACACAAGAGATGGAGAACAGAAGCACCTAGGAGAGACATACAACTGGTTCACGGGCATAAATCTGGGATAAACCTGTACACTACTACTGTAAACTGACAGTGTCACAAATATTAATTACGGGTAATTAATATATAACCAGGAGATTGCCACATTTACCTTAGGTTATTTAAGAGATCAGATTGAAACTAAAGAGTGACATGAAGTCCTCTGAACATGGGGGCCTTACAAGGTAATCTGGTCCACTCCCTAAACTTCTTCTGTCAGTGTCACACCAACTATTCGAGAAAAAAATTTACCTCATTTTTAGAGACCTACACTAAAGAGGAGTTCATTCATAGCCAGGAATTGAGCTTGACTCCAGTGTTTCGTGCTCTACTCATAACCCACTTGGTCACCAATACCTGTCATAGCCATCTCAAAGAGTCAGAGTAACGAAGAAATGTGATAACACGGAAACACTGAAAGCTAACTGTGAAGACGGTTCTTCTCTGGGTTAAAGCCCATCTTATATTCTTCTTGAAAGTCATTGTTAAAACAGAGGTTAGACCTTTGCAAATGTTATTCTATTCTAAACTGAGAAGTCTCATGAGATCAACGTGAGCTGAACTGGTTGGGGGAAAATACACAGGGAAGAATGTATGCCCTGAGCCGGGCCTTGAAAACCACCCTGTCTGTCCCCAGGTTCCGACCTCAAGTGGCAGGACCTAACCCTGACCGGCAGGGTGTCACCCCAGCAACCTGGGACGCTGGAGAGACTCAATAAAGCAGCTCACCAAACACCTCACTCAACACACCCTAATATTCTGCATACACAGCAGAGGCCAGCAGACTAGCCTTCATAAGACATGTGCGCCAGAGCACATAACTACCCTGTTACACTGTGTCTAACATGCTCAGCCGCTTGACAGTAACACATGCTTCTGAAGAGGTGGGATCCGAATTTTGCTATCAACATGACAACTTCTGACCCATTTTCCTCCTTTAAAATGGGTATACCACCTTTTTGCCATTTACCTATTTCACAGGTATACGATGGGAACATTTATGATCTGACAACTTTAAATTGCTTTGGCTTCATGAAAATAGCATCTAAGCATTAAAAAATGTGTACTGTGGTAAAATACGTTATCGTTATTATGACTTTCCAAGTAAAATTTGAAATATAAAAGAAGACTCCAATGAAGTTACTAAGAGATCTGAATTAGCTTAATAACAAATACATGTGGTATATTGTTTTGTCTGATTTAGACAAAATGTTGAAGCCATGTTTGAACTAATACCCATATAAGCATTAACAACTATAAAGGATAAGGTAATTCCTTTAGTCTAGACTAGTGGTTCTCCACCACAACAGAGCCAATGCTCCCTTTTATATTGCCCCCCAAAACAATGCAAAATGGAATTACTGACCCATACAGGATTTCAAAGTCAACAAAATGTCATTTCACTGAAACAAAAGAAAAGTGATTTATAATAACATAATATGTATTTCAACATGTAAATGCTCAGGCATGACTGTACTAGGAAACACAACAAAGCAAGGAAATGCTTATTCCAAGGGTAAGAACCTGAACACTAAGTCTGTGCCCATCAGCACTTCAGGGCAAATCCCAGCTCCGCCAGGACTGACACAAGCCTTCATTTTCCCACTCAGAGTAACCAAGACTGAAGATAACACCAGATGCAGAGACCATGAAGGACACGTAACCATGGACGATTTGGGAGGTGCTGGGGCAGGCTCCACAGGGAACGTTCCCTCACTGGAGGTTTTGTGCGGTCATGGTCCAGGCGCGTAAGGGATCAACAGGCCAGGCTAAGAGATTTCTATTTCCACACCTCTCTAAACACATAAATTGCTCCCTTCATCCTCCATGACCTCTTGACAGATTCTGAGCTGGCCTCATGCCATGGCTGTCACCACCGCTGGCCTCTATGAACATGCCAATTCTTCTTCTGTCCTGACTTCCCAAAACTACAGAATGCTCGACTAGGAAACTTATTTTGCTATTATCTGATTTTGACCTTCATTTTAGAGGTTAGTAAATTTAGTCTGATTTAAGGTCATAAAGATTGTTAAAAGCAAAGCTAGAGGCCTCTTGATTACCAGGCCAGGAGTGTGTTCACTGTACCACATTTAAAGAATGATTAGCTTAATATTAACAGATTCTTCTGAGAAACTGAAACTTAGGGAAAACAAACAACAACAAAAATTTAAAAGATAGACTGCCTGAAATTCCCCTCCATCTTTTCAGAGCTTCACATAATTTCTCTGAAATCAAGCAGGTAAAAATATTAGTAGATATGCACTATAATGTGTATTTCTTTTCATGATAAGAGCTTTATTTTATTTTATTTTTTAAATAAATTTATTTATTTTATTTATTTTTGGCTGCGTTGGGTCTTCGTTGCTGCGTGCGGGCTTTCTCTAGCTGCGGAGAACAGGGGCTACTCTTTGTTGTGGTGTGCGGGCTTCTCATTGCGGTGGCTTCCCTTGGTGTGGAGCACGGGCTCTAGGCGCGCAGGCTTCAGCAGCTGTGGCACGCAAGCTCAATAGTTGTGGCACACAGGCTTAGTTGCTCTACAGCATGTGGGCTCTTCCCAGACCAGGGCTTGAACCCGTGTCCCCTGCATTAGTAGGCAGATTCTTAACCACTGCACCACCAGGGAAGCCCAAGAGCTTTTTTTTAAATAGTGGCCTAGCATTCCACTGTTTGGATGTTCCGTATTTTGCTTAATCAACTGCTTCTTATTGGATATCTAGGCTATTCCTCTTCTAGTATTCACTCACTGGGTAGTAAATAGTTAATGAATCAATGAGAAATGTTTGTATCCATCCAATTAAAAAAAAAAGCTGTCACAAAACAAAGACACAAAAAAGGACAAAGAAAGTAACCCCACTTGCAAGGTTAAGACTGAGAATTTTAAAAACAAGGAAAAAAACTCTACAAATAGAATTGTCTTTTTAGAATACACCAAATTCTACATTATATCTACCCTAACAGTCAAACATTCTTCTTCTCCATCCCCCCTTATTCAGCTATTTAACATTCTCCTAGATAACCACGCCAACTCGCAATGGAAAATTACCTGCATTTAAAATACACAGTCCCTTCGTGGCTTCCATCGTGCTTTCCCCTCTCGGGATTGTCCCATTCTACTCCTAACCAGAGTCCTGGCAGAACAAGAAGAACAAAATGAGCATTAAATTAGGACAGAGATGCTACATTTTTCTGCAAGCAAATACAGTTTGCAATGGAAACCATAGCACACAGACACCACTGAGGGAGAAAGAAATGTCTTTAGGAAAAGACAAGTTAACCTCAGACTCGGGACTTAATCGGCAAATGCAATAGCAAGTTTGGTTCAAAAAGCCAACAAAAAACACAACTGCAGAAAACAACAGTAGCTAAAATTTACAGACAGAAAGTAGAATGGTGGTTGCCAGGAGCTAAGGGGAAGGGAGAATGGGGAGTTCTTGTTTAATGGGTACAGAGTTTCAGTTTTGCAAAATGAAGAGTCCTGGAGATGGATGGTGGTGATAACTATGACAATGTTACTGTACTTAATATCACTGAACTATACACTTAAAAGTGGTAAAAAGGTAAGTTTAGTTACGTATAACTTACCATAATTTTAAAATATATATATATATATATATATATACACACACATATATAAGATATCTCTTTCAAAGCACCAGAGAGCTAACAAGGCACTGAAGAATTACAAGGCCAAAATCTGAGAGAAAAGGGAAACCCAGAGTTAAACGAAGTCTTAAAGCAAATTTTTCCCCTCAAGGCATCTGCTGATTCTGGTAGAAAAGGCTGAAAAGCTAAAAAGCTGAACAGAGCTTTGGCCAGAGCTTTTGAGGGACTAAGAGGTCAATAATGAAAATTATAGCCTCCCAAGGAAGATGGAGGTTGCAAGAAACTCTCTAGGTTTTGTACTGGAGCTTGAAATGCCTTGATTCCAAGAGTTAAGAAGGAACCAACTCTAAACAGACTAGCACTTGAAGGGACTGAAGGTCAACTTCAAATAATCTATCCCCAGATTTGTTTAAGTGATCTGGGATTGCCACGGACCCTCGCCATCTGCCAGAGTTAACTTCAGTCCTCTCTGGAGGAAGCTAACACCATTGCAAAGCTCAAATTATAACTCTTCATAATCAATATCTGGCACTAAAACAAAAACAACCAAGCATAGGAAAAGATAAGCATCTATGAGTGAAAACCAAGAAAAACAACAGTCAACAGCAGCAGATCCACTGGGCATCTGCATAATAGAGTTTTACGTATGTTCAATATTTTCAGGAAAACAAAAGATAAAATTGAGAACTTGAGCAGAAATATTTTTAAACTTTCTTCAAACCCTAAATGGAAATTCTAGAACTGAAAAATTCAATAATTCAAATTATAATTCAATGGATAGTTTTTTTACAATAGATTATACATAATTTTTTTAAAAACAGGTCAGAAAAAAATATATACAGAACATAGCACAGTAATAAGTGATGAAAAACAGACTAGCATGTAAGAGACATAGAGAATACAATGAAAAGGTCTACCATGTATATAGAACTGGATCCCCCAAAAGAGAGTAGGGAGAGATTGTGGAAAGAGCAATCTCTGAAGAAATAATGACAGACTATTACAAAACTAAAGAAAGCTATCAAGCCACGCATTTAAGAAGGTCTAAGAACAATAAACAGTACAAATGCAAGACCAACAAAAAACAACCACACACCAAAAAAAGAAAACAAAACAAAGCAAAACCAAACTCCACCAGCTGCCATAGAACAAAGACAAAGGGAAAAATCTTAAAACAGCTTGGGGTGAGGGAGAGGAAACAGATTATCTCCAAAGGAAAACAACCAGAAACAGTTGACTGACTTCTCCATAGAAACAGTAAAAGCCATAAAGATAAATGAATAATATCTTCAAAATACTGGGGGAAAAAAAAAAGTTAAAAACAAACAGGGGCTTCCCTGGTGGTGCAGTGGTTGAGAGTCTGCCTGCCAATGCAGGGGACATGGGTTCGTGAAAAAGAAAAAAAATGACCTCGAGGGGCTTCCCTGGTGGCGCAGTGGTTGAAAATCCACCTGCCGATGCAGGGGACACGGGTTCGTGCCCCGGTCCAGGAGGAACCCACATGCCACGGAGCGGCTGGGCCCGTGAGCCATGGCCGCTGGGCCTGCGTGTCTGGAGCCTGTGCTCCGCAACGGGAGAGGCCACAGCAGTGAGAGGCCCGCATACTGCAAAACAAACAAACAAACAAACAAACCCTGGTAATCTGGAACACTGTAATTGGTGAAAATATCCTTCAAAAAAGTAAAGGCAAGCAAGGGGCCCTGAATACCCAAAGCAATCTTGAAAAAGAATAACAAAGTCAGAGAGCTTACACTTTCCAATTTCAAAACTTGCTACAAAGCTACTGTAATCAAAAAAGTGTGGTACTGTCATAAGGCTCAGAATAAAGCAGTAGAGTTGAGAATCCAGAAATAAACCCATACATGGTCAATTGGTTTTTGACAAAAGTGTCAGGTCAACCCAACAGGAAAGGACAGTCTTTTCAACAAATGGTGCTGAGACAACTAGATACCCACATGCAAAAGAATGAATTTGTACACCCAACTCTCAAAATAGATTAAAAAAAAAAAAACTCTTAGAAGAAAACTTTACTTCTAAGAGTTTATTTCTAATCCTAAAACTTAAGGATAAATCTGTAAAACCATGGATTTGGCACTGGATTCTTAGATATGGCACCAAAAGATCAAGCAACAAAAGAAAAAACAGATAAACTGGACTTCATAAAATTTAAACACTTTTGTACATCAAAGGCCATTAACAGAAATGGGTGAAAAACGTCCCACTCTGGTGGGAGATGTTGATAATGGGGGAGGTTATGCATGTGTGGGGGCAGGAGGTATATGGGAAATCTCTGTACCTTCCACTCAACTTTCTTGTGAATCTAAAGCTATTCTAAAAAAACAAAGTCTATTTTTAAAAGGTTAAAATGGTGTGTAATTGATAAAAATATCAAATCACTATGTTGCACACCTGAAACTAATATAATGTTTTAAGTCAACTATACTTCAATAAAAAGATTAAAATGGTAAATTTTATGTTACATATATTTTATAACAATTTTAAAATTTTAATGGAAAAAATGGGTAAAATGGCAAATTTTGTTTTATATGTAACCACAACTAAAAAAAAATTTTTTTTAATCAGTTATACATACACACATGCTCCCATATCTCTTCCCTCTTAAAAAAAATTTTTTTTAAGGCAACATAAAGGCAACTTCAACAAAGAAATATTGACAAGGGTGATCGTCAAGGAAAAAGAAAATTATCCCAGAAGGAAGCCTGAGGATACAGAGGGGAATGAAGGGCAACAAAATGGTAAATATATGGTAAGTCTAAATTAATACTGAAATACGAAATAACAGTAATATCATCTCTTTGGGTTTAAAATACACATAGGACTTCCCTGGTGGCGCAGTGGTTAAGAATCCGCCTGCCAATGCAGGGGACACGGGTTCGAGCCCTGGTCCGGGAAGATCCCACATGCCACGGAGCAACTGAGCCCGTGTGCTACAACTACTGAAGCCCATGTGCCTAGAGCCCATGTTCCGCAACAAGAGAAGCCACCGTAATGAGAAGCCCGCACACCACAATGAAGAGCAGCCCCCATTCACCGCAACTAGAGAAAGCCCGCGTGGAACAACGAAGACTCAACGCAGCCAAAAATAAATAAATAAATTTATTTTAAAAATAAAGAAATAAAATAAAATAAAATACACATAGATTGGGCTTCCCTGGTGGCACAGTGGTTAAGAATCCGCCTGCCAATGCAGGGGACACAGGTTCGAGCCCTGGTCCGGGAAGATCCCACATGCCGCAGAGCAACTAAGCCTGTGTGCCACAACTACTGAGCCTGCGCTCTAGAGACTGCGAACCACAACTACTGAGCCCGTGTGCCAGAACTACTGAAGCCCATGCGCCTAGAGCCCATGTTCCACAACAAGAGAAGCCACTGCAATGAGAAGCCCACGCACTGCAACGAAGAGTAGCCCCCATTCGCCGGAACTAGAGAAAGCCCATGCACAGTAACAAAGACCCAGCACAGCCAAAAATAAAATAAAATTTTTTAAAAATTTAAATAAAATAAAATACACAGATTAAAATATTCAACATGTGGATAAGGAAGCAGGTAGGTGGAATTAATGTTCAAGAGTTCTAAGGTCTTTGCATGAGTCCAGGAAGAGGTAAAAATTACTAATTTTTATTAGGCTTTTATAATTCAAAGACGTATGTTTTATTTTAATCTCTAGGGTAACCACTAAATAATAGAAATGTATAAATACCAAATTAATAGAGGGAAATTTTAAACTAATCAATCCAGTGAAAGAAAAAACAGAGCATAGGCAAGACAAATTAGAAAGTAAATAATTAGATGGTAGACATAAACCCAAATATCAACAATTAAATAAAACCTTAATGGACTAAATATTCTAGTTAAAAGCGAGCTTGCAAAAACTGTCCTCGGGATTTTGATAGGGATAGCCACTGAATCTGTAGATTGCTATGGGTAGTACTGACATTTTAATAATATTTACTCTTCAAATCCAAGAACATGGGATGTCTTTCTATTTATTTATGTCTTCTTTAATTTCTTTCAGCAGTGCATTATAGTTTTCATTGTACAAGTCTTTTACATCCTTGGTTAATTCTTAAGTATATCATTATTTCTGATGTGGTATAAACATACAATGCAATATTATTCAGCCTTAAAAAGGAAATTTTAACACATGCTACAGCATGGATGAACCCTGAGGACATTATACTAAGTGAAGTCATCCAGTCACAAAAGGACAAACGCTGTATGATTCCACCTATATGAGGTACTTAGACTAATCAAATTCATGGAGACAGAAAGTAGAATGTAGTTGCCAGGGACTGGGGGAGGGGAGAATGAGAAACTAATGAGTATGAAGGTTCAGTTCAAGAAGATAAAAAACAGTTTTGGAGATGGATGATGATGGTGGTGGCACAATATGAATGTACCTAATGGCACTGAACAGTACACTTAAAAATGTGAAACATGTAACTTTTATGTTATGTGTATTTTACCACAATAAAAAATAAATAAAAATTTAAAAACTGAAATCAGAGTAGGTTCTCTCAACACATTGGAATTCAGCTGGAAGTCAATAACACAGAATTCATTAGAAAATCCTCATATATTTAGAAATTAACGAATACCATTCTAAATTACCTTGCATCAAAAAAGAAAGCACAATGTCAATTAGAAAATATTTTGAACCAAATCATAATGAAAACACTACATGTCAAAATGTGGGGAATGCAGCTAAAAGTTGCATTTTGAGAGAAACTTACAGACTTAAATGTACACGTTAGGTTGAAGACGGAAAACAATCATCTGTCTCAAAATGTTAAGGGGAGAAAAACAAGTTAATTAAACCTACAGAAAGTAAAAGGAAGTAAATAATAAGGAGCGAAAATTAATAGGAGAGGAAAATAAGTAAGACAGTTCTCTGCCCCAAAACATCTTAAAGTTTTCTAATAGGGACAGATGTGTAAACTAACACTCATTATATAAAGAATCAATCTTGGCGTAAAAGTAAATTCAGGTGTTATGGGAGCACAGAGAAGAAGACAAGTTAATATTGCTGGGAGTAGTTATGGGAAAGACATACAGAGGTAGTAACCCTTGAGGTCAGCCTTGAAGAGAAAATATGCCAGGTGAAGGCACAGTGTGAGATTTCATAATCTGTTTAGAGGACCTCAAAAAAATCCTGAGTAGCTAGAGCTAAAAGTGTTGCCTAGAGGTTGCACAGGAGCACGTAGCTCAGGAGAAAAAGACTAAAGGTGTTAAAAGAGATTGTGCCCAACTGTGTCAAAGAGGCTGCAACATGGTAAAAGCTTTAACTTCATCCTGCTTCTCCAGAGAACCCTATTTAATAAGCATGGAGAAAAGAAGACATACAGATGGGCAACAGACACATAAAAAGATGCTCATCATCTAATTATTAGAGAAATGCAAATCAAAACTACAATAAGGTACCACCTCACATCAGTCACAATGGACATCATTAAAAAGTCTACAAATAACAAATGCTGGAAGGGGTGTGGAGAAAAGGGAACCCTCTTACACTGTTGGTGGGAATGTACATTGGTTCAGCCACTATGGAAAACAGTATGGAGGTTCCTCAAAAAACTAAAAATAATGTTACCTTATGACCCAGCAATTCCACTCCTGGGCATATACCCAGATAAAACTATAATTCCAAAGATACATGCACCCCAATGTTCACAGCAGCACTATTTACAATAGCTAAGACATGGAAGCAACCTAGATGTCCATCAACAGATGAATGGATAAAGAAGATATGGTACATATATACAATGGACTATTACTCAGCCATTAAAAAGAATGAAATAATGCCATTTACAGCAACATGGATAGACCTAGAAATTACCATACTAAGTGAAGTCAGACAGAGAAAGACAAATACCATATGATATCACTTATATGTGGAATCTAAAATATTGATAAGACACAAATGAACATATCTACGAAACAGAAACAGACTGACATAGAGAACAGACTTGTGGTTGCCAAGGGAGTGGGGGTAGGGAAAGACTGGGAGTTTGGGATTAGCAGATGCAAACTATTATATATAGAATGGATAAACAACAAAGTCTTACTGTATAATACGGGGAACTATATTCAATATCCTGTGATAAACCATAATGGAAAAGAATATGAAAAAGAATATATATACGTATAACTGAATCACTTTACTGTGTAGCAGAAATTAACACAACATTGTAAATCAACTATACTTCAATAAAATTTTTTTAAAAAGCATGGAGAAACATGACCTCAATTTTAAAGGTAAAAACTGAAGCTTTGGGAAAATATGTGACTTGTTAAAGGGAAAACTCTGTTTCTTCCACTCATCTCACAACACTTCTGACACCAGATGTGTGGGTTTTTCCACACCAAGAGATTCTCCAGTTCTTGGCAGACACGAGGGGGTGCTGCAATTCAACTCAATTCTGACATGGACTGCCTGGAGTTAGTGCAAACCCCTAGGTTAAGGGCTCAGTCCCACAAGACTGCCCCCGTTTGAGACTCAAGTCCCAGGTTGTCACCTGTACTTCTCACCAACAGCCTATAAATCAGGGGTCTCCACATTCCTTCCTAAAAATTCCTAATTTGCTAGAACGGCTCAGAGAACTCAGGGAAACACTTACACTTAGCAGTTTATTATAACGGATATAATAAAGGAGACAGATGAAGAGGCATATAGGGCAAGGTCCAGAACAGTCCTGCACGCAGGAGTCTCTCCCTGTGGAGTTTGGGGCACCACCCTCTCAGCATGCAGATGGGCTCACCAATCTGGAAGCTCTCCAAATACATAGTTTAGGGATTTTCATGGAGACTTCAGAGACTTCCTCATGTAGGCATGACTGATTACTAACTCTATCTCCAATCCTCTTTCCTCCCCAGAAGATAGGAATGGGACTGAAAGCTGCAGCCTCCTAATCATGCTGTGGTCTTTCTGGTGACTAGTTCCCAGTCTGATGCTATCTAGGGGGATTTCATCAGTCTGGAGACTCCAAGGGCCTTAGATGCTCCTGTGTCAGGAACTGAGGTCAAAGACCAAATATGAGAACGAAAGAGGCTTCTGGCATCCCCACACTCAGGAAATTACATGGGTTTTAGGAGCTCTGTGTCAAGAACCTGATGCAGCGACCAATATCTATTTCTTATTGTCACAACTGCCAAAATAACACAGCCAAAAAGAACCAGATCCTGTACTAGCACACACACAATTCTTTTGTGTCCTAATCCACTTTTTATCAAACAAACGCCTTTAGATAAGAAGTAAATACAGTTAATGTTATTCATCATAAAAGCCATCAGAATGAGTTAAGTTGATGGATATTACCAAGAAGAATGCAGAACACAAGGCCATTCTTCCACAATACAAAGAACAAGTCACAACTCAAGCTAACACAGGTGGAAAAAGCAAGGCCAGCATTCAGTTGTGATGAGCTGTAACTCTGAAGAAGAATAACTATTGTTTGGCGAGGTATTACCCAGGAGCCAGTGCATTAAAGACAGAGTAGCAAGCAGAGAAATCAGTGTAGTACATTTGAGAGAGCAGAGAGGAGTGGTAGCTGGGCAGGACTTCCTCATCAGTTAACTCCCAAGAGTGTAAGATCCGGCTCTGCCTTCTACATGCGGGGGGTGATAAGACCTTGATTAGCCACAGTCTAGCAAATTCAAATGCACGAAAGATTGAAGCAGACACGAGAATATAGGTTTATTAATTTACAATGATAAATAAAACTGTCACACACAAGCCTAAATCTCTTGATTAACATGAGAACTCCATTCTCTTCCAGGACATCAAGACACATGAAAAACCAGTTGTAATCAGACCCAACCTCACTGAAATCACAAGATTTAAAAATAATGACTCCAACGGCCCAGCAGTCACACTCCTTGGTATTTACCTAAATGGGCTGAAACTTATGTCTACACAAAAGCCTGCACACAGATGTTTACAGAAGCTTTGTTCATAACGGCCAAAACTTGGACACATGGACAAATATTCCATCTAGACAATGGAATATTATTTACTGCTAAAAAGAAATGAGCTATCAAGACATGAAAAGACATGGAGGAAACTTCAATGCGATTACTAAGTGAAAAAAGGCAATGTGAAAAGGCTACATATAGTAGGATTCCAACTATATGAATTTCTGGAAAAGGCAAAACTATGGAGACAGTAAAAAGATCGATGATTACCACAGCTTAGGGGTGGAGAGAGGAATGAATAAGCAGAGCACAGGAGTTTTCTAAGCCAGTGAACTATTCCATGTGATATTACAATAGTGGACAAACGTCACTGAACACTTGTCAAAGCCCACAGAATGTACAACAGCAAGAGTGAACTCTAATATAAGTGAGGGACTCTGGGTGATGGAGATGTGTCAGTTTAGGCTCATCCACTGTAACAGATGTACTGCTCTGGAGCTGGTTGTTGATAGTGGGGAGGCTGTGCTGATGTGGGCACTCTCTGTATTTTCTGCTCACTTTTTCTGTGAGCCTAAATTGCTCTAAAAAATGGACTATTTTTTAAAAAATAATAACTCCATATATATGATCAATACATTCTGCTCCTGTAAACATACTAACACGAGAAGCCACACCATAACTGAGGAGATTGCTTGGTGAGCATGAAATACAAACTAGACAAGTTCGATAAATGGAATATTTAATGGTAAAAGTATCTAGACCTGTCTATCTCATCAGGTCAGTAACCTTAACAGTGAGATAGGAATCATCTCAAGTCCACTGGCTATAACTCCTGGATCCACCTCCACGCTAGGGCTGTGCCAGGGATACAGTCCCTTTGCCTTCCCTCTTCGAAGTCTAAGATGGGTGCTGCCAACATCTGCCTTGGCGATTCTTTTGTCCTGACTTCCTGGACTGACCAACTCCTGAGATAACTAACACTTGTTTTTTTTTCTTTAAAGATATATGACTACACTCAAGTCATCCAAGTGAGAAATTCAGAGAACCTTCCATCTCCATTGAGTGATGCTGCTAATCTGATTCACTGTTGATCTTCACAAAATTACTCTCAGAGAGAGTACCAGCTTAGCGCCTCCAAATACTGTCCACAGCTCATAGCTGAAACAAAGTCAAAGTTTCAATCCTCCAACAGCTTGAATCACTTTACTACACGGTTAGTCCAAAAAACCTTGGGGTTTTTGAAATTATGAAGTAGGTTATTTTTAACACTACCCTAGGCAGTCTTAGGAATATTCCAGTGCCTCCTGGAGGTAGGCTCTTGCTGTTAATCTGTAATCTGTAGCTTGAGAATGTCCTTAAAAGATTTATAATAACATACAATTTTAAAAAATTTAAGGGGAGAGGGCTCCAATCAAGATGGTGGAGTAGCAGGATGTGCAACTCACCTCCTCCCACAAATACATCAAAGATACAACTACAAACAGAACAATTCTCACAAAACACCTACTGAACACAAGTAGAAGACCTCAAACACATGAAAGGACAAGAAAGATCTCCACATAACCAGGTAAGATGATAGGAAAAAAATAAAAAAGAGGAAGTGGGATGGGACCTGCACCACTAGGAGGGAGCTGAAAAAAAAGAAAGGTTCCCGCATCCGGGAAGCCCCATCACTGGAGGGGAGATCAGCCGGGACAGAAAAGGAGCTTCAGAGGCTCAGAGGAGAGTGCAACAGCCAGTATGCAGCAGGCAGACAACAGAGAGACCTACACAGATCGTCTGTGCCACAACCCTACGTCCCCCAGTCTGAGACGTGCATCCACTGGTACTGGTGGGGGCTGGGTGCTGAAACTCGGGGTATAGAGGACAAACCCGGGGAGAGGACTGGTGTTGGCTGCGTGGAGAGAGCCTGAGGGGCTGAAGTGTGGCACAGCCGCAAACGGTGGTGGTTGCGGAAGAAGCCTGGGCCCGCCATAGCAGCACAGCGCCATTGATCATTGTCGCACGAAGGGACAGCCTCTGGCTCCATGCACAGGACCCCTGCGGGCTTCGGGAGAGCACACGCCCTCCACTGCCTTGGCCGACTCCTGCCTGGGCAAGCTCACTGGTCCCAGCGGCCACCCAGGCGGGCTCCCATGCCAACCACCACCTTGGCAGGCCCCAGGAGCAGATGCCAGCAGGTTGCCCATGCACAGAGGTGGACCTGAACGACAGTGGAGAGCCAGGGGTTGCATGACTCAGGAAGCAGAGCTGAAATCTCTCCCTGCAGCTGCATGAGCTGTGGGTTTACACCTCTGTCTTTGTAAATTCAGCGCCTGTGAGACATATGAACGGACAATGGGTGCTCCCACGGCTGGGATGGGTATGGCCTGAGCAGCTGTGGGCTTTGTGGGCACATGAAAACGGGGACTGGGCCAGGACAGGGTCTAAGCTGCCTCTATAGCTCCCACTGCAGGTCCAGGTGCACAACTGCTGCAATCCTGGGACCCGATTTCAGTGGGTCTGCACTGGTGGCTTTGTGAAAACAATGCCTGAGAGACACCAGGGCCAACTGCCAGCATACCCAAGGCTGAGGCAGGGCCAAGGGCAATGGCAACAACAGTGTACTTTGTGAGCCTGCACAACAGGTGAAAGGTGACAAAACAGAGAAAACTCACCAGTGAAAAGCTCTGGGGAATTCCCTGGTGGTGCAGTGGTTAAGAATCCACCTGCCAAGGGCTTCCCTGGTGGCACACTGTTTAAGGATCTGCCTGCAAATGCAGGGGACACGGGTTTGAGCCCTGGTCCGGGAAGATCCCACATGCTGTGGAGCAACTAGGCCTGTGCGCCACAACTACTGAGCCTGCACTCTAGAGCCCATGCTCCACAACAAGAGAAGCCACTGCAATGAGAAGCCCGCACACCGCAACGAAAAGTAGCCCCAACTCGTCACAACTAGAGAAAGCTGCACGCAGCAACGAAGACCCAGCACAGCCAAAAATAAATAATAAAATTAAATAATTAATTAATTTTTTTAAAAAAGAAAAGAAAACCTCCAGCAGAGGAATACTCAGTGGCTCCTCTCCCAGTGGGAGCACTCCAATCCCACCTACCTCGCACTGTAGCTCAGCAACACAGCTCAGAAACGGATCTGAGGGCTTCTACTCCAAAAACTAGGGAGTAGACCCTGACCCTGAAAGGGCAGTGACAACCACAGAGCAAAGAGAAGGCCCCACTCAATATCCAGGGCAGGCTCTGATCACCACAACACCAGTCACACTACCTATCAATGGGATAATGCCAGCATACACTGAGGAAAGAGGTGGCAGACACCCATACTAAAAACAACCGTCACACCATAAATATCAAGCCCATGCAGGCTACACAGGGATGCTCTCACATAAAAACAGCCTCCAAGACTAATAGTCTCCTCTAATGGTCTCCTATTTTTATTATCCACTCGCATCAATAGACAGATCTTCTAGATAAAAAAATCAACAAGGCAACAGAGATCCTAAATGATACAATAAAACAGTTAGACTCAATTGATATTTTGAGGGCATTACATCCAAAAACAAAACAAAAAAACCCAGAATACACATTCTTTTCAAGAACGGAACATTCTCTAGAATTGACCACATACTAGAGCACAAAACAAGCCTCAACAAATACAAGAGTACAGAAATATCACAAGCATCTTCTCTGACCACAATGGCATGAAACTAGAAATCAACTACAGGGAAAGAAATGAAAAAAAAAAAAAAAAAAGATTACAGGGAAACTAAACAACATGCTACTAAAAAACCAATGCCTCAACAAGGAAATTTTAAAAATTTAGGACTTCCCTGGTGGTCCAGTGGCTAAGACTCCATGCTCCCAATGCAGGGGGCCTGGGTCCAACCCCTGGTTGGGGAACTAGAGCTCTTATGCCACAACTAAAGAGTTCGCATGCCGGAACTAAAGATCCCGCACGCAGCAACAAAGATCCCATGTGCCGCAACTAAGACCCGGCGTAGCCAAATAAATAAATATATATTTTTAAAAGTACACTAAAAAAATTTAAAATACCTTGAGACAAACAATAATGAAAACAAAATCATATAAAATCTATGGGATGCAGCCAAAGCAGTTCTTAGAGGGAAGTTCATAGCAATAGAGGCCTTCCTGAAAAAACAAGAAAAATCTAAAATAAACGACCTAAAATACCACCCCAAAAAAATTAGGAAAAAAAAAAAACAAACAAAACCTAAAGTCAGGAGAAGGAAGGAAATAATAAAGATAAGGAAGGAAAAAAACAAAATAGAGATTAAAGAGCAATAAAAAAAAGTCAATAAAACCAAGAGCTTTTTCTTTGAAAAGGTAAACAAAATTGATAAGCCTCTGGGCTAGGCTCACCAAAAAGAAAAGAGAGAACCCAAATTAAACAAATAAAGAAATAAAAAAGGAGAAATCTCAACCAATACCACAGAAATACAAAAAAACATAAGGAATACTATGAACAATTATATGCCAACAAATTTAACAACCTGGAAGAAACGGGCAACTTTCTAGAAACATACAGCCCACCAAAACTGAATCAAGAAAAAAATAGATAATTTGAACAGATTGATCACTAGAAGTGAAATAGAATCTGTAGTTTAAAAAAAACTCCCAACAAACAAAAGTCCAGGACCAGATGGCTTCAAAAGAGAATTCTACCAAACACGCAGAAAAAAATTTATACTGATCCTTCTGAAACTCTTCCAAAAGACTGAAGAGGAGGGAACACTCCCGAAGACATTCTATGAAGCCACCATCACCCTGATACCCAAATCAGACAAAGATACCACCACAAAAGAAAATTACAGGCCAATATCTTTGATGAACATAGATACAAAAATTCTCAACAAAATATTAGCAAACTGAATCCAACAACACATAAACAAGATCATACACCATGACCAAGTGGGATTCATCTCAAGTTCACAAGGATGGTTCAACATACACAAATCAATCAATGTAATACACCACATTAACAAAAGTCAAAAACCACATGATCACCTCAATAGGTGTAGAAAAAGCATTTGACAAAATTCAACATCCATTTATGATCATAACTCTTACCAAAGTAGATATAGGGGGACATATCTATACATAATAAAAGCCATTTATGAAAACCCACAGCCATTATAATACTCAACGGTGAAAAGCTGAAAGCCTTCCTGCTAAAATCTGGAACAAGACAAGCAAGACAAGGATGTCCACTCTCACCACTTCTATTCAACATGGTATTGGAAGTCCTAGCCACAGCAATCAGACAAGAAATAAAAGGTATCCAAATTGGAAGTGAAGAGGTAAAATTGTCACTATATGGAAAAATGACATACTATATATAAAAACCCTAAGGACTACACAAAAAATACTAGATCTAATAAATGAATTCAGCAAAGCATCAGGATACAAGATTAACATACAGAAATCAGTTGCATTTCTTAACACTAACAATGAAATATCAGAAAGGGAATGTAAACAAGAAATCCCTTTTAAAATGGCATCAAAAAAAAAATAAACACAACAACACCTTAGGAATAAACCTCACCAAGAAGGTGAAAGACTTACATGCTGAGAACTATCAATACAAAACATTAATAAAGGAAACTAAAGATGCCTCAAAGAAATGGAAAGATATCCCATGCTCTTGTACTGGAAAAATAAATACTGTTAAAATGGCCATACTACCCAAAGCAATCCACAGATTTAATGCAATACCTATCAAAATACCCATGACATTTTTCACAGAACTAAAATAAATAATCCTTAAATTTATATGGAACCATAAAAGACCCAGAATTACCAAAGTAATCCTGAGGGAAAAGGAACAAAGCAGGAGGCATAACCCTCCCAAACTTCAGACAATACTACAAAGCTACAGTAATCCAAACAGCATGGTATTTGTACAGAAACAGACATACAGATCAATGGAACAGAATAGAGAGCCCAGAAATAAACCTACACACCTATGGATGATTAATCTTCGAAAAGGAGGCAAGAATATACACTGGGGAAAAGACAGCCTTTCCCATCAAGTGGTGTTGGAAAAGTTGGACAGCCACATGTAAATCAGTGCAGCTAGAAAACATTCTCACTACCATACACAAAAGTAAACAGAAAATGACTTAAAGACTTAAATATTAAGACAAGACACCATAAAACTCCTAGAAGAGAACACAGGCAAAACATTCCCTGACATAAATCATACCAATGTTTTCTTAGGTCAGTCTCCCAAAGCAATAGAAATAAAAGTAAAAATAAACAAATGGGACCTAATAAAACTTATAAGCTTTTGCACAGCAAAGGAAACCATAAACAAAATGAAAAAACAACCCACAGAATGGGAGAAAATATTGCAAATGATGCAACTGACAAGGGCTTAATTTTCAAAATATACAAACAGCTCCTACAATTCAATAACAAAAAACCAAACAATCCAATAGAAAAATGTACAGAAAACCCAAATAGACATTTCTCCAAAGAAGACATATAGACGGCCTATAGGCACATGAAAGGATGCTCATCATTGCTAATTATTAGAAAAATTCAAATCAAAACAGCAATGAGGTACCACCTCACGCCAGTCAAAATAGCCATAATTTAAAAGTCTACACATAATAAATGCTGGAGAAGCTGTGGAGAAAAGGGAAACCTCTTACACTGTTGGTGGGAACGTAAACTGGTACAGCCACTATGGAAAACAGTATGGAGGTTCCTCAAAAAACTAAACATAGAGTTACCATATGACCCAGCAATCCCACTCCTGGGCATACACCCAGACAAAATTATAATTCGAAAAGATACATGCACTCCCTAGGTTCATAGGAGCACTATTCCAAGACATGAAAACAACCTAAATGTCCATCGACAGATGAGTGGATAAAGAAGATGTAGTATATATTTTATATATATATATATATATATATATATAATGGAATATTACTCAGCCATTAAAAAGAATTAAATAATGACATTTTCAGGAACATGGATGAACCTAGAAATTATCATACTAAGCGAAGTAAGTCAAAAAGAGAAAAATACCGTATATCATTTATATGTGGAAGCTACAATATGATACAAATGAACATATCTACAAAACAAAAACAGATTCACAGATGTAGAGAACAGACTTGTGGTTGCCAAGGGGGAGGAGGCTGGAGGAGGGAAGGACTGGGAGTTTGGGATTAGCAGTTGCAAACTGTTGTATATAGGATGGATAAACAACAAGGTCCTACTGTATAGCACAAGGAACTATTTTCAATATCCTATTATAAACCATAATGGAAAAGAATATACATATACATATGTATAACTGAGTCACTTTGCTATAAAGCAGAAATTAACACATTGTAAATCAACTATACTTCAATAAAAATTTTTTTTTAATTCAGGGGAAAGATAACTGGGTACTGAAAGATCACAAACCATTAACAACAACAAAAAAAGTGTGTGGGGGGGGATATAAGAAGCATTAAAAGAGAACAGAAGAGAATAATTGAAAAAGTAGCAGTGAAGTATAAAACATAGCTTTGAGCATCCTTGCAGCAAGAAGAAAAAGATGCAATTCTCTTTTTTCAATAGTAAAACCACCTCAGTTTTTTCTCTTTCCCTGAGCTAACAGTAATTTGTCAAGAGAATGTATAAGGGGTATCAAGTAAGATAATGAAGAACATATCACACTTGATAGCATCTTTATAACACATTCCCTGGTATTTCAGAAGTGCCTATTTCTTAATTCAAGCCTCAGATGAAGCCTAGGACAAAAAACTTAGTTTTGTAAAGGCAGTTATACTAAGGGCTCAGATGGTTTTATTTTGCTTCCTGGTGACTTCTTGCTGCAACCTAAGTAATAAAAACTTAGCCTTTCTCAAAATGTGACATCAGAATCATCTAGGGAGCACATTTAAAATGACGAGTCCTGGACCATAACTCCAACCTACTGAATTAGAATCTCTGCATGTCCAACCTGAGAATTCATATTTCTAACAAGCATCCCAGGCACGCTTCATCAGACTCCCCTTCCTAGACATGTTACCTCAGCTGGGCTTCTTTCTACCTTTAAATGACAGCAATTCCAAACTGAAGTCACTTAAAATAAACTAAACAACAGGTATTCTATTTGGCTATCCCTAGTTCTACAGCACATGGTTGATAAGGGTTATAGTTTAATCTGACAATTAAAGACCATATTTTCTGGCCTTGAGGGCCAGGAATTACAGATATTTATATTTACTTATATTTACATTTACTTTTATTTATATTTATTTATTTATATTTACATTTATGACTATAAATTATCATGCTCTAACAAAAAACAATATATTATGATGATTTTCCTATAGACAGAAATTAAGTATTCTAAGAAAGGAATATTTTTTCTAATTCACAGTAATAACAACAAGAGCAAAAACAATAATCTCTAACATTTAAAAGGTTCTTACTTCCTGTCAGGCACAGTTCTAAGTGCTTTATATGTATTAATTCACTGAATCCTCTTAACGATCCTTTGAGGTGGAACACTTTGCAAGCTTGTGGGCTACACAAATACCACTAACTTACAGGAGCAAGAATTCTCTCTGAGGAAGCAACCTCAAATCTGTTCAAAGCCTCAAACCAGTACACACTTGACTACCAAATTTTCTGCATCAATAAGGCATGGAAGAGGTGACCTGGAGCCTAAAACACTTTACCTTAGAAACTACCAAATGCCTATTTCTCCTATAATAAAATCTGCTACAAATTTTAAGAAGGGCTACATCCCAGTAATAAGTTATAAAATACATCCTGAAATAACAAGTGCATTACCTAATTAGTTACACTAGTTACAGTTTTTTTATTTGAATACTATTATGTGTCTGTCAAAGACAATGACTTTGCTTTCAACATAATGTTTAAATGTTTTTCTACATAATGTTTAAATGTTCTTCTAGACTGCAGTTAGTCAATAGGTTTAGCTGTTTCTTCCATCTACTCCCAGAACATGAAAACATACCATGTCATCACATTTAAACACATATTCATCTTTCTATTTCCTCTGGTAGGAAGACAAAAGCATGATTCATCCAAAAGCTGTATCAAAACGCTCCAAAAAGAGCACTTTATACATATTTCATGTATCAAATAAATCATGTAAACTCTGATTCTCAATGGTATTATTTCAATAAAGTCTATGAAAAAAAGAACATTAAAAACTTTGGAACAACAAAAGCAACAAAACAACACTGATAAAGTACAACTGACAAATGTTATTTTTAAAAATCCCTTGGGCCATATAACCTAGCTCATAAATAATGTCAACAGCCTACATACAGTACTGTCAAAATGTTACAAAAGTCATAAGATGTTAAATAAACAACTTTCCTCTTTGGGGAGAAAAGAAATGTAACCATAGTAAAGATTAGATATAAATTTTCTTTACATGAGATACCAAGAAACCCATATCTAATGTTAATCAAGAAAAAAGCCAGGGCTTCCCTGGTGGCGCAGTGGTTGAGAGTCTGCCTGCCGATGCAGGGGACACAGGTTCGTGCCCCGGTCCGGGAGGATCCCACATGCCGCGGAGCGGCTGGGCCCGTGAGCCATGGCCATTAAGCCTGCGCGTCCGGAGCCTGTGCTTCGCAATGGGAGAGGCCACAGAAGTGAGAGACCCGCGTACCGCAAAAAAAAAAAAAAAAAAAAAGCCAGTGCAGAATTTTTGTGGCATAAACAGAAGATTAAAAGACCTATAACTGCTGTATCAAAACCTCATGGTAACTGCAAACCAAAAATCTACTATACATACACACACACACACACACACACACACACACAAAGAAAAAGCAATCCAAACACAACACTAAAGACAGTCATCAAATCACAAGAGAACAAAAGAGGAAGGGAAGAAAAAAGACCTCCAAAAACAAATCCAAAACAATTAACAAGCTGGCAGTAAGAACATACATATGGGTAATTACCTTAAATGTAAATGGATTAAATGCTCCAACCAAAAGACACAGTCTGGCTGAATGGATATAAAAACAAGACCCATATATATGCTGTCTACAAGAGACCCATTTCAGATCTAGGGACACATACAGACTGAAAGTGAGGGGATGGAAAAAGTTATTCCATGCAAATGGAAATCAAAAGAAAGCTGGAGTAGCAATACTTGTATCAGACAAAATAAACTTTAAAATAAAGACTATTACAAGAGACAAGGATACTACATAACGATCAAGGGATCAATCCAAGAAGAAGATATAACAATTGTAAATATGTACGCACTGAACATAGGAGCACCTCAATATATAAGGCAAATGCCACCAGCCATAAAAGGAGAAATCGACAGTAACATGATAATAGTGGTGGACTTTAACACCCCACTTTCATCAATGGACAGACCATCCAGACAGCTAATCAGTAAGAAAACACAGGCCTTAAATGACACATCAGACCAGATGGATTTTTTTTATGTTTACAGAGCATTTCATCCGATAGCAGCAGAATACACATTCTTTTCAAGTGCACATGGAATATTCTCCAGGACAGATCACATGCCGGGCCACAAAGTGAGCCTTGGTATATTTAAGAAAACTGAAATCATTTCACGCATCTTTTCCAACCACAACAGTAGGAGATTAGAATTCAACTACAAGAAAAAAATTGTAAAAACCAAAAACACACGGCGGCTAAACAATATGCTACTAAACAACCAATGGATCACTGAAGAAATCAAAGAGGAAATCAGAAAATACCTAGAGACAAATGAAAACAAAAACACAACAATCCAAAACCTATGGGATGCAGCAAAACCAGTTCTAAGAAGGAAGTTTGGAGCAATACAATCTTACTTCAGAAAACAAGAAATATCCCAAATAAACAACCTAACCTTACACCTAAAGCAACTAGAGAAAGAAGAAACAAAACCTGAAGTTAGTAGAAGTAAAGAAATCATAAAGATCAGAGCAGGACTTCCCTGGTGGTGCACTGGTTGAGAATCCATCTGCCAGCGCAGGGGACACGGGTTTGATCCCTGGTCCGGGAAGATCCCACATGCTGCGGAGCAATTAAGCCTGTGCGCCACAACTACTGAGCCTGCGCTCCAGAGCCCTTGAGCCACAACTACTGAAGCCCACAAGCCCTAGAGCTCATGCTCTGCAACAAGAGAAGCCACCGCAATGAGAGGCCCATGCACCGCAACGAGGAGTGGCCCCCCCACTCGCTGCAACGACAGAAAGCCTGTGTGCAGCAACGATGACCCAATGCAGCGGAAAAAAAAAAAAGATCAGAGCAGAAATAAATGAAATAGAGATGAAGGAAATAGAAAAAAGATCAATAAAACTAAAGGCTGAAAAAAAAACCCCTAAAAGGTGGTTCTTTGAAAAGATAAACAGAACTGATAAACCTTTAGTGAGACTCATCAAGAAAAAAAGGGAGAGGGCTCAAATCAATAAAATTAGAAACAAAAAAGGAGAATTTACAATGGACACCACAGAAATACAAAAGATAAGAGATTACTACAAGCAACTATACGCCAATAAAATGGACAACCTAGAAGAAATGGACAAATTCTTACAACAGTACAATCTCTTAAGACGGAACCAGGAAGAAATAGAAAATATGAAAAGACCTACCACAAGCACTGAAATTGAAACTGTGATTTAAAAAACTCCCAACAAAGACTTCCCTGGCAGTCCAGTGGTTAAGACTCCATGCTTCCACTGCAGGGAGCATGGGTTCGATCCCTGGTTGGAGAACTAAGATCCCTTCTGCTTTGCAGTGTGGCAAGGAAAACCAAAGACAAACCAAACAAAAAAACTCCCAACAAACAAAAGCCCAGGACCAGATTGCTTCATGGGGGAATTTTATCAAAAATTTAGAGAAGAGTTAACACCTATTCTTCTGAAACTATTTCAAAAACCTGTAGAGGGGGATTCCCTGGTGGCGCGGTGGTTGCGCGTCCGCCTGCCAATGCAGGGGAACCGCGTCCGCCTGCCGATGCAGGGGAACCGGGTTCGCGCCCCGGTGTGGGAGGATCCCGCGTGCCGCGGAGCGGCTGGGCCCGTGAGCCATGGCCGCTGAGCCTGCGCGTCCGGAGCCTGTGTTCCGCAACGGGAGAGGCCACAACAGAGGAAGGCCCGCATGCCACAAAAAAAAAAAAACCTGTAGAGGAAGGAACACTCCCAAACTCATCCTATGAGGCCACCATCATCCTGCTACAAAAATCAAAGATACCACAAAAAAAGAAAATTATAGGCCAATATCACTGATGAACACAAACACAAAACTCCTCAACAAAATACTACCACAATACATTGAAAGGATCATACACCATGATCAAGTGGGATTTATCCCAGGAATGCAAGGATTTTTAATTATCTGCAAGTCAATCAGTGTGATACACCACATTAACAAACGGCAGAATAAAAACCGTATGATCATCTCAATAGATGCAGAAAAAGGTTTTCACAAAATTCAACACAGATCTATAATAAAAACTCTCCAGAAAGTGGGCACACAGGGAACCTACCTTAACATAATAAAGGCCATATATGACAAACCCACAGGTAACAACATACTCAATGGTGAAAAGCTGAAAGCATTTCCTCTAAGATCAGGAACAAGACAACCATTTCCATTCTCCCCACTTTTATTCAATGTAGTTTTGGAAATCCTAGCCACGGCAATGAGAATAAAAAGAAATAAAAGGAATCCAAATTGGAAAAGAAGTAAAACTGTCATTGTTTGCAGATGACATGATACTATACATAGAAAATCCTAAAGATGCCACCAGAAAACTACTAGAGCTCATCAATGAATTTGGTAAAGTTGAAGGATACAAAACTAATACACAGAAATCTGTTGAAGTTCTATACACTAACAACAAAAGATCACAAAGAGAAATTCAAAAGACAATCCCATTTATCATCACATCAAAAAGAATGAAATACCTAGGAATAAACCTCCCTAAGGAGGCAAAAGACCTGTACTCCAAAAACTTTAAAATGCTGATGAAAGAAATCTAAGATGACACAAACAGATGGATAGATATACCATGTTCTTGGATTGGAAGAATCAATATTGTCAAAATGACTATAGTACCCAAAGTAATTTACAGATTCAGTGCAATCCCTAGCAAATTACCAATGGCATTTTTTGCAGACCTAGAACAATTTTTTAATTTGTATGGGAACAAAAAAGACCCCAAATAGCCAAAGCAATCTTGAAAAAGAAAAACGGAGCTGGACGAATCAGACTCCCTGACTTCAGACTATACTATAAAGCCATAGGAATCAAAAGAGTATGGTACTGGCACAAAGACGGACTCATAGATCAATGGAACAGGTGTGAAAGCTCAGAAATAAACCCATGCACCTGTGGTCAATTAATCTACAACAAAGGAGACAAGAATATACAATGGAGAAAAGACAGTCTCTTCAAAAAGCAGTGCTGGGAAACCTTAACAGCCACATGTAAAAGAATGAAATTAGAACAGTCTCTAACACCATACACAAAAATTACTCAAAATGGATTAAAGACCTAAATGTAAGGCGGGATACTATAAAACTCTTAGAGGAAAACACAGGCAGAACACTCTTTGACATAAATTGCAGCAATATATTTTTGGATCCACATCCTAGAGTAATGAAAATAAAAACAAAAATAAACAAACAGGACCTAATTAAACTTTAAAAGCTTTTGCACAGCAAAGGAAACCATAAACAAAATGAAAAGGCAACCCACAGAATGGGAGAAAATATATGCAAATGAAGTGACTGACAAGGGATTAATCTCCAAAATATATAAACAGCTCATGCAGCTCAAAAAAAAAAAAAATTAACCCAATCAAAAATTGGGCAGAAGATCTAAATTAGACATTTCTCCAAAGAAGACATACAGAAGGCCAAAAAGCACATGAAAAGATGTGTAACATCACTGATTCTTGGAGAAATGCAAATCGAAACTACGAGGTATCACCTCATTGTGGTCAGAATGGCCACCATCAAAAAGTCTACAAATATTAAATGCTGGAGAGGGTGTGGAGAAAAGGGAACCCTCCTACACTGTCAGTGGGAATGTAAATTGGTACAGCCACTATTGAGAACAGTATAAAGGTTCCTAAAGGTTCCTAAAAATAGGGAATTCTCTGGGCAGTCCAGAGGCTAGGCCTTGACGCTTTCACTGCTGGGGCCCAGGTTCGATCCCTGGTCAAGGAACTAAGATCCTGCAAGCTGCATGGCACAGCCAAAAAAAAAAAAAAAAAAAAACTGAAGTGAAAATAGAGCTACTATATGATCCAGCAATCCCACTCCTGGGCACATACATAGAGAAAACCATAATTCAAAAAGATACATGCACCCCAATGTCCACTGTAGCATTATTAACAATAGCTAAGACATGGAAACAACCTAAATGTCCACTGACAGAGGAATGGATAAAGCAGGTGTGGTACACATATACAAAGGAATATTACTCATCCTTAAAAAAGAATGAAATAATGCAATTTGGAGCAACATGGATAGACCTAGAGATTATCATATGAAGTGAAGTAAGTCAGACAGAGAAAGACAAATACCATATGATATCATTTATATGTGGAATCTAAAAAATGATACAATTGAACTTATTTACAAAACAGAAACAGACTTACAGTGAAGTAGATCAAAAAGAGAAAAACAAATACCGTATGCTAACACATATATATGGAATCTAAAAAAAAAGAGGTTCTTACGAACCTAAGAACAGGACAGGAATAAAGATGCAAAGGTAGAGAATGGACTTGAGGACACAGGGAGGGGAAAGGGTAAGCTGGGACAAAGTGAGAGAGTAGCACTGACATATATACACTACCAAAGGTAAAACAGATAGCTAGTGGGAAGCAGCTGCATCGCACAGGGAGATCAGCTCGGTGCTTTCTGACCACCTAGAGGGGTGGGATAGGGAGGCTGGGAAGGAGACACAAGAGGGAGGGTATATGGGGAGATATATATATATATATATATATATATATATATACACACACACACATAGCTGATTCACTTTGTTATACAGCAGAAACTAACACAACACTGTAAAGCAATTATACTCCAATAAAGATGTTTAAAAAGAAAAAAAAGAAACAGACTCACAGACTCCAAAAACAAACATGGTTACCAAAGGGGGGACTTCCCTGGTGGTGCAGTGGATAGGACTCTACACTCCCAATGCAGGGGGCCTGGGTTCGATCCCTGGTCAGGGAACTAGATCCCACACGCATGCCGCAACTAAGGAGCCTGTGTGCCACAACTAAGGAGCCCGTGTGCCACAACTAAGGAGCCCATGAGCCACAACTAAGGAGCCCACATGCCACAACTAAGGAGCCCATGTGCTGCAACTAAGGAGCCTGCCTACTGCAACTAACACCCCACACAGCCAAATAAATAAATAAATATTTAAAAACAAAACAAAACAAACATGGTTACCAAAGGGGAAAGGTGGGGGGGGATAAATTAGGGGGTTGTGATTAACATATACACACCACTATATACAAAATAGATAAGCAACAAGGACTTACTGTATAGCACAGGGAATTCTACTTAATATTCTGTAAAAACCTATATGGGAAAAGAATCTGAAAAAGAACAGATACATGTGTATGTATAACTGAATCACTTTGCTGTCAACTATACTCCAATATACAATAAAAATTTTTAAAAAAGGAAAAAATCTAGCATGAATTCTGATGGCATAAACAGCATATTAAAAAACCTACATTTTTGAGGGTCAGGGTGCCTGCAACCTGGAAAGAAAAAAAAAAAAAAGACCTGTAACTTTGAAGGGCCATATGATGACCCAAGTTAAAGAATGTACCTACTCTACCTTGTGACTAATTTTCAAGGACTGTAGACTAAGAGGTTAATAAGGACACAGTTTTTCAATAACCTGGTTTATTTAGTGGTTTAAAAGAACTGTATTCAGCAATATGACAACATGAACGAAAATTTAAGTGTAAAAAATATACATAACATTTTGTATATGTGTTTATTTTTTAGAGAAGCATACTGAAGTATTTAGGGATGAAACGCCACTATGTACATCACTTAATTTAAAATGCTTAAGCAAAAATTAAAGAAATATAGCAAATATGGCAAAATGTTAACAACTGTTAAACTGACATAACAAGCATACACAGGTGTTTCCTATACTAGTCTGTTTACTTTTCTGTACGTTTGAAATGTTTTATAATGAGTACCAAAGCAGTACACATAAGCCTCCTTAAATCTATTCTACTTCTGGGAATTAATCCTACAAATATAGCTCTGTCCACTAAAAAAGGCCTAGAAACAATGACCAACCCAGTAGCAATAAGCACACTTAGAGCTCAGATTGAGGCCTCCAGGGCTTACCTGGTGGTGCAGTGCTTAAGAATCTACCTGCCAATGCAGGGACACGGGTTTGAGCCCTGGTCCGGGAAGACCCCACATGCCACGGAGCAACTAAGCCCGTGCGCCACAACTACCGAGCCTGCGCTCTAGAGCCCGCGAGCCACAACTACTGAGCCCATGTGCCACAACTACTGCAGCCCACGCGCCTAGAGCCCGTGCTCCGCAACAAGAGAAGCCACCGCAATGAGAAGCCCGCTCACCGCAACGAAGAGTAGCCTCCACTCGCCGCAACTAGAGAAAGCCCACGCGCAGCAACGAAGACCCCACACAGCCAAAAATAAAAATAAATAATTTATTTTAAAAAAAATGATTGAGGCCTCCAAATGTTATTTGCCATTTAAAAAAAAAATCAGGCTCTTGGAGAAATGGCTGATTGTGATGTGAGGCAAAACACATGTATGATAAACCTTGCACATTTGATAGTTTCCTTATCCTATGAGGAATAAGGAAGCTATCAAAAATCATTGGGTTACATCAAAAGCACTGAGGAGCCAGTTTGAAAGGGTTTCTACTTGCCAAAGATGGGATAATTTGAGCAATCAATAAGAATAATAACAGCAATGGACTGAAATTTATCAAATATGTTTAAACCCATGACTTTATAAAGATTTTTTTTTTTTTTTTTTTTTTTTTTTGCGGTATGTGGGCCTCTCACAGCTGTGGCTTCTCCCGTTGCGGAGCACAGGCTCCGGACGCGCAGGCTCAGTGGCCATGGCTCACGGGCCCAGCTGCTCCGCGGCATGTGGGATCTTCCCAGACCGGGGCACGAACCTGTATCCCCTGCATCGGCAGGCGGACTCTCAACCACTGCGCCACAAGGGAAGCCCCCTATAAAGATTGTTTTTAAGTTCCCTAGTCTTCTAGTGCATCAACTCATTATGAAGACTGATAAATAAAAGGAAAGAATCAAACATTTATCCTGCCTTTCAGTCACTCAATTATTTTGGAAAGTAAGTAATTAACACGGGGAAGTTTTCCATGATATAATTTGTCCAGCTATTTGTCTCATCCACCAGAAGAATGATGATAAAAGAAAGAAAATTATCAGAATGTCACCACTTTACAAGCCCAAATGAGATAATGGATGTAAGCCATATACACCAACAGCTGCTACCATATAGCAAAAAGAGACCCGACCAGACATTATGCGCTTCCTGACTCAAGTATACATCACCTATAGAGTATTTGTACAAAAAATAAAATATCATACCTGAATCTAATCAAGCCTATACATAACTACCAACTTACAGGGAATGCAGGGGACAGAAAAACATATTAATGACATCATGGGAATGCAATCAGGAAAATCCAGAATATGGGAAATTTTACAAGACAAACAGCATAATTTTTTCAACAAATAAATTGTAAGGAAGAAAAAAAGGAATCAATGCAGGAAATCCTGTATTCAACCAGCAGGACTGCCAGAAGAAAAAAAAAAAAAAGCAGGTAAAATGGAAAGGTCAAATTACCAAAGGTATCTTAGAAGAAAACTTCTCATAACTGAAGAAACACTACGACCTCAGACTGAGCAGGATTAACCACGAATACAGCAAAGACAATGAATGAAGAAACACCCACAGATGGACACAGCTCCTTTCATAACAAGCCCTTTTGTACTGTATTTTTACTATGGCCACATTTTATGTTAATAAGTACTAAGAGAAAGAAAACACAGCAGCAAGGCTTCCAGAAGATGTGATACTCCCCACAGGGCCAGCATACTCTGCTTTGCAGTGTCTATGGGATGCCCAAGGCGTCAGCCCCTGCTTTCCTGGGGTGAAGCAGATTTATGGAGTCTGTCCGCTAGGAAGCCCTCTGAGCCTCGGGACCACCCTGGGGAGTGTGCGGAGGGCCTGGGATCAGTGCCGCCCCAAGGGGGTGGTGAGGGAGCTCACCGCTAGCTTAAGTGAAGCATACAGCCGGCTGTTTACACTGAGGCGAAGGGAGGGGTTATGGGAGTGATTCTAAGTCCAGCAGCATGAGCAGCCACAAGAACTGGGCCTCTGGGCCCCCATACAGGGCTGCCACCCCTATGCTGCACATGGGGTCTCCCGGGGTCCTCCTTACTCTTCCAGGTTCCAGAGCTCGGGAGAGAGCACGTCCCAGGGCCCTGAGCAGCCTGGTTCTCACCCACCCTTCTCGCTCCCCATCTGCCCAGCACTGAAGCTGGACTCTCCCAGGAGGAGAAGGCAAAGAAGTCTCCATCTCCCAGCTGCAGACAACTGACTTCCCTCAGCTCCTGCTGAAGGGCAAGCAGAACAAAACCAGCTCCCCAGAGAAAGCAGTCTGGCTGAGCAGGTGGAGAGGGCATGGGTGAACTGAGGAACAGGACCCACTGGCTGTGGCTCTGCTTCCATGGGTCTGGGTGCCTCCTGGTCCTCCTCTAAAGTACGGAGGCACACTTGTCAAACGTTCAGATTCTGTGACTTTGGAAACAGATGAACTGAAGTAAAGGAGTGAAGCTTTTTTTTGTGAACAGTGACTATCCCCCAAGTGGCAGCCAGACGCAGGAGGGGCCACCCAGAGATGGTATCTGGAGCCTGCGGATAGCAGTGGGAAGCACCCGCTTGTACTTAACTGAGGGGCCTGAAGGAGAGGCCTGGGAGGAGCTGAGGATCAGCCTAGGCAGATGGGACTAAACTGCTTTAGCAAACAGCCCAGCCAGCTCTAGAGGCCCTGCCCAGATCCCCTGCAGGAGTGCCCAGCCCTGTGACCACCTGGGGAGCCAACTGGCGAGGGCTGGGAATCTGTGCTCATAGCTCCACCCACTGCAGCCCTAAAGGAGATAAAACAGAAATCGCTAGCTCACAGCAGCAGATCAATCCCCACGACCCAGTTCATTATTCCTTCCCCTGAACTGACACCTCCCTGAGCACTGTTAACCCTTCACAGCTCCAGATATGCCCTTACTTTGTGTTTCTTCAGCATTTTACTCAGCACAGGGGTTCAGAGGCAGAGCACCTGGGTTAAATCCTGCCTCATCAATTCCTAACCAGGTCTACTTAACCTTTCTGTGCCTCAGTGTCCTCATCCAGAAAACAGGAATGATGCTGTCTACCTGACTGGATGAGAGATCATTCAGTCATTCAACAAACATACTGAACACCTCCTAGGCACTTAGAGTGCTAGGCACGGCCGTTCCAGGTGCTCAGCATACACCAGTAACTAGTCTAAGTGCCTTTAAGCCTTTAGCTCATTTAGTTGTCACAACAGCCCTGTAACAACATCCAGTGAAGTAACCCCAGGAGTAAGTACTAAATCTGTGTTCAATTTCTCTGCATCTTTGTACCAATCCAACAGGTGATCTCTAAAAGAAATGCAAGAGTAGCACCAACTGAGGTAGAGTAATGGAAAGAATGCCCCATACAATGATATAATTAATGAAGAGTAAATATGCAGTAGTTCCCGCTTTGCAGAATTTTAATTTTTAGGGGGAAAAAATGTCTGATAATACATACATGAAGAAAGTATCGAAATCAGAGGCAATTTAATAAATGAAAATAATATAGACCACATCAGATTTGCTAAACTATCAATAAACAGCTTCCATCTAAGTTATTGTATTTGTGAGGTGCCACTCCAATCTGCCTTTAGGAACTGGAACGTATTCCCCCAAGCTGCTGGGAGTACTGGCTTTTGGCAGTTAGCACTCAACTGTGGGCCCTCTTTTAGAGTTGTCTCCACTGAAAAAAGCACCTTACCCCAGAGCACACCTCCTTCCTAAGGCAACCAGAACCCAGTGACAGATTATCATACCTCAACTATCAAAGACTCTGAAGGGCCATCCTATCTTCAGGGTTCCCCCATGGGGTCAGGGCCAGCTGAAACCCTTACTTAGAATAATCACAGCCCAACTTCTCCCTCCACCCAATCCACTCCCTTTCATTAGGATCAATCCTAAGAGTACTCCCTAACACACTTTTTGAACAGTAAACTTCCTAAATGTGAATCTCCATCTCAATCTGCTTCCCAAAACACTGGGGTATTAGAAATTTCCAAGAACTGGACATTGACCCAATACTTTCAGACAGCAACTTGGCAATATGTGTCAAGAATCTTAAAATATTCATATTCTTGAGAAGCAATGGAACAGAAATGGTATGGGCTCTAAAGCAGAGATTTAAATCCCAGCTCTTTATAAGAAAGCTTTGAGACCTGAGTCTTGGTCTCCTCATCGATAAAAATGGGACAAATAACATCTATATTTTAGAGTTGTTGTTATAATGTTAGAGTTGTAATAATGTTCTTGTTCAAAGTGGAAAGCATATGTAAAAGCACCTGGTACACAATGTTGCTTAATTAACAACTAAAGTTGCTCATCAGCTGACTTTAAATATTCAATAATTGGTTCAAGATGGCGGAGTAGAAGGACGTGCTCTCACTCCCTCTTGCGAGAACACCGGAATCACAATTAACTGAACAATCATCGACAGGAAGGCACTGGAACTCACCACAAAATATACCCCACATCCAAAGACAAAGGAGAAGCCACAATGAGACGGTAGGAGGAGTGCAATCACAATAAAATCAAATCCCATAACCACTGGGTGGGTGACTCACAAACTGGAGAACAATTATACCAAAGAAGTCCACCAACTGGAATGAAGGTTCTGAGCCCCACGTCAGGCTTCCGAACCTGGGGGTCTGCCAACAGGAGGAGGAATTCCTAGAGAATCAGACTTTGAAGGCTAGTGGGACTTGATTGCAGGATCAACAGGACTGAGGGAACAGAGACTCCACTCTTGGAGGTCACACACAAAGTAGTGTGTGCATAAGGACCCAGGGGAAGGAGCAGTGACCCCACAGGAGACTGAACCAGACCTACCTGCTAGTGTTGGAGGGTCTCCTGCAGAGACGGGGGGTTGCTGTGCCTCACCATAAGGACAAGGACACCGGCAGCACAAGTTCAGGGAAGTACTCCTTGGCGTGAGCCCTCTCAGAGTCCACCATTAGCCCCACCAAAGAGCCCGGTAGGCTCCAGTGCTGGGTCACCTCAGGCCAAACAACCAACAGGGAGGGAACCTAGCCCCACCCATTAGCAAACAAGCGGATTAAACTTTTACTGAGCTCTGCCCACCACAGCAACGGCCAGCTCTACCCACCACCAGTCCCTCCCATCAGGAAACTTGCACAAGCCTCTTAGATAGCCTCATCCACCAAAGGGCAGACAGCAGAAGCAAGAAAAATTACAATCCAGGAGCCTGTGGAACAAAAACCACATTCAGAGAAAGATAGACAAGATGAAAAGGCAGAGGGCTAT
>NC_041233.1:5848335-5850262 GCF_002837175.3 Physeter macrocephalus | reverse complement strand
TGGAATTCACTGCTGCGGAACAGAATAAAGAAAAAAGAATGAAAAGAAATGAAGACAGCCTAAGAGACCTCTGGGACAACAATAAACGCAACAACATTCGCATTACAGGGGTCCCAGAAGAGGAAGAGAGAGAGAAAGGACCCGAGAAAATATGTGAAGAGATAACAGTCGAAAACATCCCTAACATGGGAAAGGAAGTGGCCACCCAAGTCCAAGAAGCACAGAGAGTTCCATACAGGATAAACCTAAGAAGAAACTCGCCGAGACACAAAGTAATCAAATTGGCAAAAATTAAAAACAAAGAAAAATTATTGAAAGCAGCAAGGGAAAAACAACAAATAACATACAAGGGAACTCACACGAGGTTAACGGGCGATTTCTCAGGAGAAACTCTACAAGCCAGAAGGGAGTGGCACGACATATTTAAAGTGATGAAAGGGAAGAACCTAAAACCAAGATTACTCTAGCCAGCAAGGATCTCATTCAGATTCAACAGACAAATCAAAAGCTTTACAGACAAACAAAAGCTAAGAGAATTCACCACCACCAAACCAGCTCTACAACAAATGCTAAAGGAACTTCTCTAAGTGGGAAACACAAAAGAAGAAAAGGACCTAAAAAAACAAACACAAAACAATTAAGAAAATGGTAATAGGAACATAGGTACAGATAATTACCTTAAACGTGAAGGATTAAATGCTCCAACCAAAAGACACGGGCTCGCTGAATGGATACAAAAACAAGACCCATATATATGCTGTCTACAAGAGACCCACTTCAGACCTAGGGACACATACAGACTGAAACTGAAGGGATGGAAAAAGATATTCCATGCAAATGGAAATCAAAAGAAAGCTGGAGTAGCAATACTCGTATTAGATAAAATAGACTTTAAAATAATGAATGTTACAAGAGACAAGAAAGGACACTATAAAATGCTCAACATATCAATCCAACAAAAAGATAAAACAATTATAAATATATATGCACCCAACATAGAAGCAGTACCTCAATACAGAAGGCAACTGCTAACAGCTATAAAAGAGGAAATCAATAGTGGGAGACTTTAACACCTCACTTACACTAATGGACAGATCATCCAAACAGAAAGTTAATAAGAAAACACAAGCTTTAAATGACACAACAGACCAGATAGATTTAATTGATATTTACAGGACATTCCATCCCAAAACAGCAGATTACCCTTTCTTCTGAAATGCACATGGAACATTCTCCAGGACAGATCACATCTTGGGTCACAAAGCAAGCCTCAGTAAATTTAAGAAAATTGAAATCATATCAAGCATTTGTTCTGACCACATGCTATGAGATTAAAAATCAATTACAGGGAAAAAAACGTAAAAAACACAAACACATGGAGGCTAAACAATATGTTACTAAATAACCAAGAGATCACTGAAGAAATCAAAGAGGAAATCAAGAAACACCTAGAGACAAATGACAGTGAAAACGTGATGATCCAAAACCTATGGAATGCAGCAAAAGCACTTCTAAGAGGGAAGTCTATAGCAATAAAAGTCTACGTCAAGAAACAAGAAAAATCTCAAATAAACAAGCTAACCTTACACCTAAAGGAACTAGAGAAAGAAGAACAAACAAAACCCAAAGTCAGCAGAAGGAAAGAAATCATAAAGATCAGAGCAGAAATAAATGAAATGGAAAAGAAGAAAACAATAGCAGAGATCAATAAAACTAAAAGCTGGTTCTTTGAGATGATAAACAAAATTGATAAACCATTAGACAGACTCATCAAGAAAAAGAGGGAGAGGACTCAAATCAATAAAATAAGAAATGAAAAAGGAGAAGTTGCAGCAGACACCACAGAAACAGAAAGCATCCTAAGAGACTACTACAAGCAACTCTATGCCAATAAAATGGACAACCTGGAAGAAATGGACAAATTCTT
>NC_041233.1:5842564-5848305 GCF_002837175.3 Physeter macrocephalus | reverse complement strand
AAGGAACACTCCCAAACTCATTCTATGAGGCCACCATCACCCTGATACCAACACCAGACAAAGATACTACAAAAAAAAGAAAATTAGAGACCAGTATCACTGATGAATGTAGATACAAAAATCCTCAACAAAATACTAGCAAACAGAATCCAAAAAAACATTAAAAGGATCATACACCATGATCAAGTGGGATTTATCCCAGGGATGCAAGGATTCTTCAATATATGCAAATCACTCAATGTGATACACCATATTACAAACTGAAGAATAAAAACCATATGATCATCTCAATGGATGCAGAAAAAGCTTTTGACAAAATTAAACACCCATTTATGATAAAAAACTCTCTGGAAAGTGGACAGAGAGGGAACCTACCTCAATATAATAAAGGCCATATACGACATACCCACAGCAAACATCATTCTCAATGGTGAAAAACTGAAAGCACTTCCTCTAAGTTCAGGAATAAGACAAGGATGTCCACTCTCACCACTGTTATTCAACATAGTTTTGGAAGTCCTAGCTACAGCAATCAGAGAAGAAAAAGAAATCAAAGGAATACAAATTGGAAAAGAAGAAGTTAAACTGTCACTGTTTGCAGATGACATGATACTATACATAGAGAATCCTAAAGATGCCACCAGAAAACTACTAGACCTAATCAATGAGTCTGGTAAAGTTGCAGGATACAAAATTAATGCACAGAAATCTCTTGCATTCCTATACACTAATGATGAAAAATCTGAAAGAGAAATTAAGGAAACACTCCCATTTACCATTCCAACAAAAAGAATAAAATACCTAGGAATAAACCTACCTAGGGAGACAAAAGACCTGTATGCAGAAAACTATAAGATACTGATGAAAGAAATTAAAGATGATACAAACAGATGGAGAGATATACCACATTCTTGGATTGGAAGAATAATGTGAAAATGACTATACTACCCAAAGCAATCTACAGATTCAATGCAATCCCTATCAAATTACCAATGGCATATTTTACAGAACCAGAACAGAAAAATCTTAAAATTTGTATGGAAACAGAAAAGACCCCGAATAGTCAAAGCAGTCTTGAGGGGAAAAAACGGAGCTGGAGGAATCAGACTCCCTGACTTCAGACTATACTACAAAGCTACAGTCATCAAGATGATATGGTATTGGCACAAAACCAGAAATATACATCAATGGAACAGGAAAGAAAGCCCAGATATAAACCCACACACCTATGGTCAACTAATCTATGACAAAGGAGGGAAGGAAATACAAAAGACAGTCTGTTCAATAAGTGGTGCTGGGAAAACTGGACAGCTACATGTAAAAGAATGAAATTAGAACACTCCCTGACACCATACAGAAAAATATTCAAAATGGAGTCAAGACCTAAATGTAAGACTGACACTATAAAACTCTTAGAGGAAAACGTAGGAAGAACCCTCTTTGACATAAATCACAGCAAGATATTTTTTGATCCACCTCCTGGAGTAATGGAAATAAAAACAAAACTAAACAAAGGGGACCTAATGAAACTTAAAGCACAGCAAAGGAAACTACAAACAAGACGAAAGGACAACCCTCAGAATGGGGAAAATATTTGCAAATGAAATCAAGGGACAAAGGATTAATCTCCAAAATATATAAACAGCTCATGCAGCTCAATATTAAAAAAAACAAACAACACAATCCAAAAATGGGCAGAAGACCTAAATCGACATTTCTCCAAAGAAGACATACAGATGGCCAAGAAGCACATGAAAAGCTGCTCAACATCACTAATTATTAGAGAAATGCAAATCAAAACTACAGTGAGGTGTCACCTCACAGCAGTTAGAGTGGGCATCATCAGAAAATCTAAAAACAACAAATGCCGGAGAGGGTGTGGAGAAAAGGGAACCCTCTTACACTGTTGGTGGGAATGTAAACTGATACAGCCACTATGGAGAACAGTATGGAGGTTCCTTAAAAAACTACAAATAAAATTAACATATGACCCAGCAATCCCATTACTTGGCACATACCCTGAGAAAACCAAAATTCAAAAAGAGACATGTATGCCAATGTTCACTGCAGCACTATTTACAATAGCCAAGTCATGGAAGCAACCTAAATGCCCATCGACAGACGAATGGATAAAGAAGATGTGGTACATATATACAATGGAATATTAGCCATAAAAAGGAGCAAAAGTGGGTCATTTGTAGAGACGTGGATGAACCTAGAGACTGTCATACAGAGTGAAGTAAGTCAGAAAGAGAAAAACAAATATCGTATATTAACGCATGTATGTGGAACCTAGAAAAATGGTACAGATGAACTGGTTTGCAGGGCAGAAACTGAGACACAGATGTAGAGAACAAACGTATGGACACCAAGGGGCGGAAGCGGCGGGGGTAGGGGGATGCTGTGATGAACTGGGAGATCGGGATGGGCATGTATGCACTGATGTTTATAAAATGGATAACTAATAATAACCTGCTGTATAAAAAAATAAAATTCAAAAAAAAAGACTATACATGTAAAAAAAAAAAGATTAAATATTACTTTCTCTTCGAATTTACCAATAATCCAAGTCAAATAAGGGAAGAAACTCTCTCCATACTAAATATCCTGGTAAACCTTAGGTCCATGAAGGCAGAGTCCATATCTACCTAGTTCAGTGTTACTCAAACCTTAGTGAACTTAGTAAAGTACCCTGGAGAGCTTCTTAAAACACACACCGCTGGGCCTCACCTCCAGAGTTTCTGATTCAGTAGTTCTGGGGTGAGGCTCCAGAATTTTCACTGCTAACAAGTAACCAAGTGATGTTGATACTGGTCAGTGACCACACTTTGAGACCTTCCAGTATAAGTTTTTCACTGAATCCCCCTGGATTGATTCAAGTCAGTTCCTAATACACAGAAGATACTTAAATATTTGTTGATTGACTAAAACATATAAGTAAGTCTACTATACTGTTGTTTACAAAAGTAAAAAACTAGAAATTAATGTCTAAAAATGGGGGGTGATTAAATAAACTATGTACTATACTAAATGTAACCATTAAGAAACACAAGTAAAATCATCAACAAAATGAAAAAGCAACCTACTGAATGGGTGAAAATATTTGCAAATCATTTATCTGATAAGGGGTTAATATCCAAAGTATACAAAGAATTCATACAACTCAATAGCAAAAAAAACACAAATCTGATTTAAAATTGGGCAGAGGCGCTAAACAGACATTTTTCCAAATAAGACATACAGATGGCCAACAGGTAAATGAAAAGATGCTCAAGATTACTAATTATCAGTTAAATGCAAATCAGAACCACAAGCAGATATCACCTCACACCTGTTAGAAATGCTATTACCGAAAAGACAAGCGATAACAAGTGTTGGTTAGGCTACGGAGAGAAGGGAACCCTTGTGCATTGCTGGCAGGAGTGTAAATTGATGCAGCCACTATGGAAAACATAATGGAGGCTCCACAAAAAATTAAAAACAGAAGTACCATAGAACCTAGAATTAAACTTCTCAGTATTAATCCAAAGCAAACAAAACACTAACTCAAAAGATATTTGCACCCCCATATTTACTGCAGCATTATTTACAGTAGCCAAGACACAGAAGCAACCTAAGTGTCCACTGATAGATGAAGAAGATGTGGTACATATATATAATGGAATATCATTCAGCCATAAAAAGAAAAGAAATCTTGCCATTTGCAACAACATGGACAGACCTTGAGAGCATTATGATGCTGAGTGAAATAAGTCAGACAGAGAAAGACAAATACCGTATGATCTCACTTATATGTAGAATCAAAAAGAAAAGAAAAAGAAAAGAAAGAAGAAAGGAAGGAATAGGAAAGGAAAGGAAAGGGGGAGAGACCTTCAAGATGGAGGAGGAGTGAGACGTGGAGATCACCTTCCTCTCCACAAATACATCAGAAATACATCTATATGTGGAACAACTCCTACAGAACACCTACTAAACACTGGCAGACAATCTCAGACTTCCCAAAAGACAAGAAACTCCCCACGTACCTGGGTAGAGCAAAAGAAAAAAAGGAATAAGAGAGACAAAAGAATAGGGACGGGACCTGCCCCTCTGGGAGGGAGCTGTGAAGGAGGAAATGTTTCCACACACTAGGAAGGCCCTTCACTGGCAGGACAGGGGGTGGCTGGGGGGAAGATCAGAGCCACAGAGGACAGCGCAGCAACAGGGGTGCAGAGGGCAAAGCGGAGAGATTCCCTCACGGAACATGGGTGCCGACCAGCACTCACCAGCCCGAGAGGCTTGTCTGCTCACCCGCTGGGGCGGGCGGGGGCTGGGGGCTGAGGCTCGGGCTTCGGTTGAATTGCAGAGAGAGGACTGGGGTTGGCTGCGTGAACACAGCCTGAAGGGGGCTAGTGCGCCACAGCTGGCCGGGAGGGAGTCCAGGAAAAAGTCTGGACCTGCCTAAGAGGCAAGAGAACATTGTTTCAGCGTGCACGAGGAGAGGGGATTCAGAGCACTGCCTAAACGAGCTCCAGAGACGGGCGCGAGCTGCGGCTATCAGTGCGGACACCAGGGATGGGCATAAGACGCTAAGGCTGGAGGCAAGAGAACATTGTTTCAGGGTGCACGAGGAGAGGGGATTCAGAGCACTGCCTAAACGAGCTCCAGAGACGGGCGCGAGCTGCGGCTATCAGTGCGGACACCAGGGATGGGCATAAGACGCTAAGGCTGCTGCTGCAGCCACCAAAAAGCCTGTGTGCAAGCACAGGTCACTATCCACACCTCTCCTCCCGGGAGCACGTGCAGCCTGCCACTGCCAGGGTCCTGTGATCCAGAGACAACGTCCCCGGGAGAACACACGGCGCACCTCAGGCTGGTGCAACATTATGGTGGCCTCTGCCGCCACAGGCTCGTCCCACATTCTGTACCCCTCCCTCCCCCCGGTCTGAGTGAGCCAGAGCCTCCTAATCAGCTGCTACTTTAATGCCATCCTGTCTGGGCAGGGAACAGATGCCCTCAGGTGACCTACATGCAGAGGCAGGTCCAAATCCAAAGCTGAACCCCAGGAGCTGTGTGAACAGAGAAGAGAAAGGGAAATCTCTCCCAGCAGCCTCAGGAGCAGCAGATTAAATCTCTACAATCAACTAGATGTACCCTGCATCTGTGGAATACCTGAATAGACAACGAATCATCCCAAAATTGAGGCGGTGGACTCTGGGAGCAACTGTAGACTTGGGGTTTGCTTCCTGCATATAATTCGTTTCTGGTTTTATGTTTATCTTAGTTTAGTATTTAGAGCTTATTATCATTCGATTTATTTATTGATTTGGTTGCTCTCTTCTTTCTAACATATAGATATATACATTTTTTTTCCTTTTTCTCTTTTTGTGAGTATGTATGCGCATGCTTCTTTGTGTGATTTTTGTCTGTATACCTTAGCTTTTACCATTTGTCCTAGCGTTCTGTCTGTCCGTTTTTGTTTTTCTTTTAATATAATTTTTAGCGCTTGTTATCACTGGTGGATTTGCTTTTCGGTTTCGTTACTCCCTCTTTCTTCTTTTTTTGAAATTACTTTTTAGTTTTTTAATTTTCAACATTTTTTAATACCTTTCTTTCTATTATTTTTTCCTCCCCTCCCCTCCCCTCCCTTCCTTCCTTTTCTTTTTTTTTTTTTTCCCCTTTTCTTCTGAGCCATGTGGCTGGCAGGGTCTTGGTGCTCTGGCCGTGTGTCAGGCCTGTGCCTCTGAGGTGGGAGAGCTGAG
>NC_041233.1:5836101-5837660 GCF_002837175.3 Physeter macrocephalus | reverse complement strand
GTGCACGAGGAGAGGGGATTCAGAGCACTGCCTAAACGAGCTCCAGAGACGGGCGCGAGCTGCGGCTATCAGTGCGGACACCAGGGATGGGCATAAGACGCTAAGGCTGCTGCTGCAGCCACCAAAAAGCCTGTGTGCAAGCACAGGTCACTATCCACACCTCTCCTCCCGGGAGCACGTGCAGCCTGCCACTGCCAGGGTCCTGTGATCCAGAGACAACGTCCCCGGGAGAACACACGGCGCACCTCAGGCTGGTGCAACATTATGGTGGCCTCTGCCGCCACAGGCTCGTCCCACATTCTGTACCCCTCCCTCCCCCCGGTCTGAGTGAGCCAGAGCCTCCTAATCAGCTGCTACTTTAATGCCATCCTGTCTGGGCAGGGAACAGATGCCCTCAGGTGACCTACATGCAGAGGCAGGTCCAAATCCAAAGCTGAACCCCAGGAGCTGTGTGAACAGAGAAGAGAAAGGGAAATCTCTCCCAGCAGCCTCAGGAGCAGCAGATTAAATCTCTACAATCAACTAGATGTACCCTGCATCTGTGGAATACCTGAATAGACAACGAATCATCCCAAAATTGAGGCGGTGGACTCTGGGAGCAACTGTAGACTTGGGGTTTGCTTCCTGCATATAATTCGTTTCTGGTTTTATGTTTATCTTAGTTTAGTATTTAGAGCTTATTATCATTCGATTTATTTATTGATTTGGTTGCTCTCTTCTTTCTAACATATAGATATATACATTTTTTTTCCTTTTTCTCTTTTTGTGAGTATGTATGCGCATGCTTCTTTGTGTGATTTTTGTCTGTATACCTTAGCTTTTACCATTTGTCCTAGCGTTCTGTCTGTCCGTTTTTGTTTTTCTTTTAATATAATTTTTAGCGCTTGTTATCACTGGTGGATTTGCTTTTCGGTTTCGTTACTCCCTCTTTCTTCTTTTTTTGAAATTACTTTTTAGTTTTTTAATTTTCAACATTTTTTAATACCTTTCTTTCTATTATTTTTTCCTCCCCTCCCCTCCCCTCCCTTCCTTCCTTTTCTTTTTTTTTTTTTTCCCCTTTTCTTCTGAGCCATGTGGCTGGCAGGGTCTTGGTGCTCTGGCCGTGTGTCAGGCCTGTGCCTCTGAGGTGGGAGAGCTGAGTTCAAGACATTGGTCCACCAGAGACCTCCCAGCTCCATGTAATATCAAACGGCAAAAGCTCTCCAACTCAATGCTGAGACCCAGCTCCACTCAACAACCAGCAAGCTACAGTGCTGGACACCCTATGCCAAACAACTAGCAACACAGGAACACAACCTCACCCATTAGCACAGAGGCTGCCTAATATCATAATAAGGTCACAGACAACCCAAAACACACCACCGGATGTGGTCCTGCCCACCAGAAAGACAAGATCCAGCCTCATCCACCAGAACAGAGGCACTAGTCCCCTCCACCAGGAAGCCTACACAACCCACTGAACCAACCTTAGCCACTGGGGACAGACACCAAAAACAACAGGAACTACGAACCTGCAGCCTGCAAAAAGGAGACCCCAAACACAGTAAGATAAGTAAAAT
>NC_041233.1:5835460-5835743 GCF_002837175.3 Physeter macrocephalus | reverse complement strand
CTGCAGAGCAGAATAAAGAAAAAAGAATGAAAAGAATTGAGGACAGTCTCAGAGACCTCTGGGACAACATTAAACGCACCAACATTCGAATTATAGGGGCTGCAGAAGAGGAAGGGAAAAAGAAAGGGACTGAGAAAATGTATGAGGAGATTATAGTTGAAAACTTTCCTAATTCGGGAAAGGAAATAGTTAATCAAGTCCAAGAAGCGCAGAGAGTCCCATACAGGATAAACCTAAGGAGAAACACGCCAAGACACACATTAATCAAACTATCAAAAATTAA
>NC_041233.1:5834599-5835188 GCF_002837175.3 Physeter macrocephalus | reverse complement strand
CTAAAGGAACTTCTCTAGGCAGGAAACACAAGAGAAGGAAAAGACCTACAATAACAAACCCAAAACAATTAAGAAAATGATAATAGGAACATGCATATTGATAATTACCTTAAATGTAAATTGATTAAATGCTCCAACCAAAAGACACAGACTGGCTGAACGGATACAAAAACAAGACCCATGAGATGCGAAGGCTGCTGCTGTAGCCACCAAGAAGCCTGTGTAGCTATCAATGGAACAGGATAGAATAGAACAGGATAGAAAGCCCAGAGATAAACCCACGCACATATGGTCACCTTATTTTTGATAAAGGAGGCAAGAATATACAATGGAGAAAAGACAGTCTCTTCAATAAGTGGTTTTGGGAAAACTGGACAGCTACATGTAAAAGAATGAAATTAGAACACTTCCTAACACCATACACAAAAATAAACTCAATATGGATTAAAGACCTAAATGTAAGGCCAGATACTATCAAACTCTTAGAGGAAAACATAGGCAGAACACTCTATGACATAAATCACAGCAAGATCCTTTTTGACCCACCTCCTAGAGAAATGGAAATAAAAACAAAAATCAACAAATGGGA
>NC_041233.1:5621783-5834195 GCF_002837175.3 Physeter macrocephalus | reverse complement strand
TATACAATGGAATATTACTCAGCCATAAAAAGAAACGAGATTGAGTTATTTGTAGTGAGGTGGATGGACCTAGAGTCTGTCATACAGAGTGAAGTAAGGCAGAAAGAGAAAAACAAATACCGTATGCTAACACATATATATGGAATCCAAAAAAAAAAAAAGAAAAGAAAAATGGTTATGGAAAACCAAGGGGCAGGACAGGAATAAAGATGCAGATGTAGAGAATGACCTGAGGACACGGGGAGGGCGAAGGGTAAGCTGGGACGAAGTGAGAGAGTGGCATGGACATACATACACTACCAAATGTAAAACAGATAGCTAGTGGGAAGCAGCCGCATAGCACAGGGAGATCAGCTCGGTGCTTTGTGACCACCTTAGAGGGGTGGGATAGGAAGGGTGGGAGGGAGACGCGAGAGGGAGGAGATATAGGGATATATGTATATGTATAACTAATTCACTTTGTCATAAAGCAGAAACTAACACACCATTGTAAAGCAATTATATTGCAATAAAGATGTTAAAATATATATATATAAATGCAAAAGTAATAAATACTCAAAATTCACAAAATAAATAAATAAATAAATAAAAAGAAAATAAACAAGAAAGGAAGGGAAGGGGAAGGAAAGGGGAAAGGAAGGAAGGAAGAGAAGGAGGGAGGGAGCTAGGAGGAAAGAAAAGAACACACAGATACAGAGAACAGATCAGATTGGTGGTGCCAGAGGTGGAGGATGGGGGGTGGCTAAAATGGGTGAAAGGGATCAAAAGGTACAAACTTCCAGCTATAAAATAAGTAAGTCCTGGAGAGATCTTAAAATTCTCAAAAATGTATAAGTATGTGTGGTGATATATGTGAAGCAGTGATCGTTTTGTGGTGATCGTTTTGCAATGTATACAAACACTGAATCATTAGGTTGTATACCTGAAACTAATATTATATGTCAATTATATCTCAATAAAAAGGGAAATACAAGTAAAATGATGCTACAGAAACACAGATAAATATATACCAAATCATAAGTTAAAAACGGTAACACAGAATTGTATTTATATCAATTTAAACTACAACATACACATGGATTAATGATAAGAGAAATTCCACAAATATTACTTCATTTTTGAGCTTAGGATTATGGGAATTCAAGATTTTTAATTAGTGTTTAAAGTTTACTCAGAAGATATTTTAAGGTTGACTTAATATAAAATAGCAACACTGAATAATTAGATAAGTGTGTAATCAAATAAAGCCATGGATATCACAGGATATTGTCACAGAAATAAAACAACTATATATCAGAGGTATGTATAACTTGGTTGTTAAGTTTCCTCAAAACTGGTGTTACAAAGCACTGCTGAGAAGCCTACCCAGAAACAACTACAAAATACACACACACACACACACACACACACACAAAATCATAAATTACCTGCCATAGGAGGGACAACGCCAGAAAAACGCACTGTTGCGTGTTCTCCATTAACTTCGACTCTCCGACCAATGACATCTGATGTCAAAGTGTCATTCATTATAACATTGCCAGAATCCAAAATATGAGGAGATCTAGGAAGAAAACACAACATTGACAAGGACGTAGTAAAACTCTTTAAAAATATTTTTTTTAACTTTACGTAGCTATTCATGAGGTCAACACTTCTATCGAATTCAGTCTTCACATTTTGGTGAAGGGAAGAACCTAAAGGTTTAGGTACCAGACCCTCAGAATTTGACTTTACTCTCTAACTATATTTTGATAATTTAATCCTTTTTTAAAAAAGCTTGCTTAACTCCAGTTAGCTCACATCACATGACTGTGTATTCTATCATTTACTGAAGAGGGTGGGAAGGGAAGGAGAATAGAAGAGAGGGGGATAAAGGTTACAGAGAAAAGGGAAAGGAAACAGGCAACATGGGCATCGTTCTCTCTCCAGGAAGGAGAAACACAAATCCACAGATGCAGGAAGGAACATGTACAATGAAAAATTCAGGGAATTCCCTTGCAATCCAGTGGTTAGAACTCTGTACTTCCACTGCCAAGAGCGCATGTTTGATCCCTGGTCGGGGAGCTAAGATTCCACAAGCTGCATGGCGCAGCAAAAAAAAAAAAAAAAAAAAAGAAAAAAAAATAGGAAAAAGAAAATTTCAGAACCCTAAAAACAAGGAGCCTAAGAGAAAAGTATCATCTATTTAGGAATGATCACTAGGTCCAACTCCCACTTCAACAAGTCGGTTTCTTCAACAGATGAAAAAGAGTGAGATGGAAGGAAAACAAAGAGATTAAAAGAAACAAGAGAAATGTAAGCCAACTGCAATGTACAGACTTTATTTAGAACCTAAATTCTTAAAAACTGTAAATAACTTTCAAAATAAATTATGAGAAAACTGAAAATTTGAATTCTGACTAGATAGTTGATGATATTCAAGAATAATTGTTTCCTGTAAGGCAAAGACAAAATCCATTTATTTTGGGAAAAAAAGGGAAAGAATAATTGTTAAATTTTTAGCTGTGGTAATGGTATAGTGGTTACGACATTTTGTAAGACTTTATATTTCACAGAAATACACATTAAATTATTTACAGATTTTTCTGTATTTTAGACGTATCACACCAGTGGCAGTATAGACAATACACTGAAAGGAAGTTAAAAGCAGAGTGGCCAGTTAGGGAAATAGTGCTGTAATTCGGGTGAAAACAATGACAGCTTGAGCCAAGGCACTCGCCTCCATCCATTCATTGAACACATACTAAGCACTGACCACATGCTGGCTAATGCATGGACCTCACATCGCACACAGTAAACCCTAAATGTATGATTCCTGCCTCAGAAGCTTACAGTCCAGTGGCAGTTAGACCTGAGAGAAGGGTATGGATTTTAGAGAAAGTTAAGAGCTAGAATGGGGTCTGGAGATTAAATGGATAGAAATGGTAAAATTGAAGACTAGGAAGACAAGATTTTGTCTAGGGTATATGGTGGTGCCAGACACCAACATGAGTAATACAAGAGGAGGTCCAGGCTTGGGAGGGAAGAGAGTTTGTTTGAGGTGCCTATAGAATGTCATGATGGATTTAGGACTATAGTTCAAAAGACACGTTTTCACTAGAAATGTGTTTTTGGGAGTCATCAGCACAATTTATAACTAATAACCATGACAGTGGATGAGACTGAAAGTGTATTAGGTGCAAAGAAAAGAGGGTGGAAAGAAAAAGAGAGTCACTGACAGAACCCTGGGGAAATATAATATTTAAAAGAGAAAGGGAAGAAATCCCTAAGAAAGAGTCAGAGGAAAACCTGGTTTTCTTTTATCCTTTCTGGCTTTTCCTCCTCTGACTCAGCAAGTGGTATTGGGAAAGTTGGACAGCCCCATGTAATCAATCAATGAAGTTAGAACACACCCTCTCACCATACACAAAAATAAACTCAAAATGGCTTAAAGACTTAAGACATGACACCATAAAACTCCTAGAAGAGATCATAGGCAAAACACTATCTGACATAAATTGTACCAATGTTTTAAGTCAGTCTCCCAGTGCAATAGAAATAAAAGCAAAAATAAACAAATGGGACCTAATCAAACTTAGAAGTTTTTGCACAGCAAATAAACAAAATGAAGACAACCTACAGAATGGGAGAAAATATTTGCAAATGATGCGACTGACAAGGGCTTAATTTCCAAAATTTACAAACAGCTCCTACAACTCAACAACAAAAAAACAAACAACCCAATTGAAAAAATGGGCAGAAGACATAAAGAGACATTTCTCCAAAGAAGAAATACAGATGGCCAGTAAGCACATGAAAAGATGCTCAAAGGTGCTAATTATTAGAGAAATGTAAATCAAACCTACAATGTACTATTTCACATGGGTCAGAATGGCCATCATTAAAAAGTCTACAAATGACAAATGCTGGAGAGGGTGTGGAGAAAAGGGAACCCTCCTACACTGTTGGTGGGAATGTAAGTTGGTACAGCCACTGTGGAAAACAGTATGGAGGTTCCTCAGAAAACTAAAAATAGAATTATCATATGATCCAGCAACCCCGCTCCTAGGCATATATCCAGACAAAACTATAATTCAAAAAGACACATGCACCCCTATGTTCACAGCAGCACTATTTACAATAGCCAAGACATGGAAACAACCTAATTGTCCATCAACAGAGGAATGGATAAAGAAGATGTGGTACATATATACGATGGAATATTACTCAGCCATAAAAAAGAACGAAACAATATCATCTGCAGCAACATGGATGCAACTAGGGATTATCATACTAACTGAAGTCAGAAAGAGAAAGATAAATACCATATGATATCATTTATATGTGGAATCTAAAATATGACACAAATGAACCTATCTTTGAAACAGAATCAGGGACATAGAGAACAGACTGGTGGCTGCCAAGGTGAAAGGGGTTGAGGGAGGGATGGAGTGGGAGGCTGGGGTTAGCAGATGTAAGCTTTTATATATAGGATGGATAAACAACAAGGTCCTACTTGTATAGCACAGAGAACTATATTCAATATACTATTATAAACCATAATGGAAAAGAATATTTTAAAAAATTTATACATATGTATAACTGAATCACTTTGCTGTACAGAAGAAATTAACACAACATTGTAAATGAGCTATGCTTCAATTTAAAAAAATATTGATTGGGACTTCCCTGGTGGTCCAGTGGTTAAGAATCTGCCTTCCAATGCAGGGGACGCAGGTTTGATCCCTGGTCAGGGAACTAAGATCCCACATGCCACAGGGCAACTAAGCCTGTGCACTCTAGATCCTGCACACCACAACTAGAGAGCCCACGTGCTCTAGAGCCCGTGCCCCGCAATGAAGACCCTGCGCACCGCAACTAGGACCTGATGCAGCCAAATAAATATTTTTTTAAAATATTGCTTTAAAAAATAAATAAATACAGGCAAACCTCTGAGATATTGTGTTTGGTTCTAGAACACCAAAATAAGGTGAATATCGCAATAAAAAGCGGGGGGGCTGAATTTTGACGGTTTAAATACCGGAGGACAAAACCACCACCACCAACAAAAGGAAACAAACAAAGATAAACATGGGAGGACAGGGCAGTCAGGAAGGGGCCAACATCTAGATCTAAACTTGCCTGGTAGGGTTGAAAAGCAAAAGGGAAATCAGCCCAGAACCTCAAATTGGTGGGAAAAGTCAAAACAATTCAGACAAGTTCATGATAAAGTCAATAGGAGGGTGAGGCAGGTGTGAGGAAGCCATGTTTTAGTAAGCTTAGACACAAGTGGAGTCAGCAGCTAAGAGGTCTGGTCAGTAGGTAGGGCCCTAATCATAAGCCTGTGGTCAGAGGTGAAGTTCTAGCCCCTGAGGAGAAAAACTGGTAAGATCACTGTAGAGCACCATTCCTACAAGAAGCTAAAGTATCAATAGTAAGCCGAATCTTGGTTCCATGAACCAGAGTCCATGGGGGTTATGCAAACCCAGAAACTCACAAACAGGCCCCACAGTCAGTGTGAAGCTCTGGGCCAGGGCTCGGCCTAAGGGGACCACCTTGCAGATCAGGCTCACAGCGAGAATATCTTGGCAAGAAGAACGTGTCAGTGGTCAACTGGTGATTAGGAAACCAAGTGGCATAAATGGCAGAAGTGAGGAAAGAAGACATTAGGAAGTCGTCCTCATTTTCCTTTAACATACATAAGTAATTCATGAATTATAAAGTTCCTTCACCTGCTCGATCCTATTTGATCTCTAGTAACAATTACTTTTTTAAAATAAATTTATTTATTTTCTTTGGCTGGCTTGGGTCTTCGTTGCCGTGCGTGGGCGTTCTCTAGTTGCGGCGAGCGGGGTCTACTCTTCATTGCAGTGCTCGTGCTTCTCACTGCGGAAGCTTCTCTTGTGGAGCACGGGCTCTAGGGCGTGTGGGCTTCAGTAGTTGTGGCTCGCAGGCTCTAGAGCACAGCCTCAGTAGTTGCGGCACACGGGCTTAGTTGCTCCGCAGCATGTGGGATATCTTCTCGGACCAGGGCTCGAACCTATGTCGTGCTCGTGCTTCTCACTGCGGAAGCTTCTCTTGTGGAGCACGGGCTCTAGGGCGTGTGGGCTTCAGTAGTTGTGGCTCGCAGGCTCTAGAGCACAGCCTCAGTAGTTGCGGCACACGGGCTTAGTTGCTCCGCAGCATGTGGGATATCTTCTCGGACCAGGGCTCGAACCTATGTCCCCTGCATTGGCAGGCAAATTCTTAACCACTGCGCCACCAGGGAAGCCCAGTAACAATTATTTTCATTCCCATCTCTATGTCGTGCCCACAGGACCTGAGATCATTAGGTAGAAGGTATATAAGGTCAGTAATTAATTGGCTCTGCATCATGTTTTTGTTTTGTTGGGGTTTTTCTGGCCCTGCTGCACGGCTTGTGATTTTAGTTCCCCAAACAGGGACTGAACCTGGGCCCTCGGCAGTGAAAGCATGGAGTCCTAACCACTGGACCGCCAGGGAAGTCCCTGCATCATGTATTTTTGATGATCCTGTCTAGTCTCTTAACCCTTCTAATAATTGTTTCTTGACACTGTGATCTTCTGTGAGGGTTCAGAAACTGGATCCTTGTCTTGGTGACCTATGCCTTGGTTCTCTCTCCCTCTGGCCAGTCACCCAATAAGTCCCTATATTCTGTTGTTAGACCCACTTGATGCCAGTTACTGGTCCACCCTGGACCTCCATGGCCTGTTGCTAACACCGCCACTTCGATTACCCCCAACCCAAGCCCTCCCTCTCAGTTAGTGTCTAGTCAAACTGTCCTGAAGTCAGATGCTCACTTAGTTATGAGTGGCATGTCACTGTTCCTTGGTTAGGGGCATCCAGGTGCCAACCGAGCCTTGGTTAAGCCTTTTATTTAAATATATTGGGTTGGCCAAAAAGTGCCTTCAGTTTTTAAATAAAAATAAAAGACAATTCTCATTTTCACCAAGCACTTTTTTTTTTTTTTTTTTTTTTGTGGTATGCGGGTGCATCGGCAGGCGGACGCGCAACCGCTGCGCCACCAGGGAAGCCCTCACCAAGCACTTTATTGAACAACGTATTCACCTTTTTTTTTTTTTTTTGCTGTACGCGGGCCTCTCACTGTTGTGGCCTCTCCCGTTGTGGAGCACAGGCTCCAGACACGCAGGCTCAGCGGCCATGGCTCACGGGCCCAGCCGCTCCGCGGCATGTGGGATCTTCCTGGACCAGGGCACGAACCCGTGTCCCCTGCATTGGCAGGTGGACTTTCAACCACTGCGCCACCAGGGAAGCCCAACGTATTCACCCTTTTTGTTCCACTACCTTCTGCCATTTTCCAGGCAACTTCATAATTCCATCTTCCCAAAACTTTTTATCTTTTTGAAAAAAGAACTGTTCCAGGTGCCTTTTACAGTCTTCCAGGGAATTGAAATTTTTTCCATTAACATAATTTTGTAAAGACCTAAATAAATGGAAATCCAAAGGTACAATGACTGGTGAATATGGCAGATGAATCAGAACTTCCCAGCCAAGCTGGAACAGTTTTTGCCTGGTCATCAAAGAAACATGTAGTCTTATGTTATACTGATGGAAGATTATGCCTTCTCTGTTGACTAATTCTAGATGGTTTTCATCCAGTGCTGCTTCCAATTGGTCTAACTGGGAGCAGTACTTGTTGGAATTAATCGCTTGCTTTTTCGGAAGGAGCTCATAATAGAGGACTCCCTTCCAATCCCAGCATATACACAACGTCATCTTCTTTGGATGAAGGCCAGTCTTTGGTGTGGTTGGTGGTGGTTCATTTCGATTGCTCCATGATCTCTTCCATTCCACGTTGATGTACAGTATCCACTTTTCATAGCCTGTCATAATCTGTTTTAAAAGTCGAACGTTTTCATAACATTTAAGTAGAGAATCGCATGCAGAAATACGGTCAAGGTTTTTTTCACCTAACTTACTTGGAGCCCAAACATCAAAGAGATTAATGTAACCAAGCTGGTGGCAAATGATCTTCAATGCTTGATTTGGTTTATTTTGAGTATGTAGGCTATCTCCTGCATGGTATAATGTTGATTGTTCTCAATTAATGTCTCGATTTGATCGCTATCAACTTCAACTGGTCTACCTGACCGTGGAGCATCGTTCAACGAGAAATCTCCAGCACAAAACTTCGCAAACCACTTTTGACACGTTCATTCATTCACAGCACCTTCTCCATACATTGCACAAATCTTTTTGTGTGTTTCGGTTGCATTTTTACCTTTCTTGAAATAATAAACCATAATATGCCGAAAATGTTGTTTTTCTTCCATCTTCAATATTAAAATGGACAAACACAAAAATTCACCAATATTTATAAGTCTTTTTTTAAATGCACACTGATATGACAGCTGTCACATACAATCTAACAAAATTGTTTTGAATGAAGTTAAAGACAACTAAGTGCTACTAGAGCAATCATACAAAAAAAAACAAACGAACTTTTTGACCAACCCAATACACGTTCACTAATGAATGAAGACAGCCCATTTATTTTTAAGTGACTCCACTTGCTGAATAATAGTTCTTTAAAAAGAGAAGAAATATACCACCCTACCTATCATTTCTACCCACTGATTTTGGTACTGCCCTCTGCAACTATAGAGAATCAAACTATTCCCTTTTCCAGCTGACATTTAAATATCTGAAGGCCACTATTATGTTATTATTTCTCCTCTCTCCTCTTCCTGTCCCCACCTCCTAAAACCCTTTCCCAGGGTAAACATTACCAGCTCCATGCTCATGCGAATTCCAAGTTCACCTCCATAATTCATTTACTGATCCTTTTCTTAAAATACAATACCTAAAACTGAAAACCCCGTTCCAAATGTGACTTGACCTGTGTGTGCGTTCAGTGGTCTGAACATCACACATCTAATAATGTAGCCTAATATTACATTTCATTTTTCCCCCTTTTCATGGGAAAGACTGTTGCTTGCTATTAAGATTACAATGAAATAAACGCTGTAGCCATTTTTTAGTTACTATCACTTTCTGATCATAAAATTAAAATGTTTAAATTTCACTATAATTACATTACCCTAAAAAAGTTTTCAAAAGTTTTAAATGCCCTTTCAAATTTCATTAACATGTAAATAGAATTTTATTACAATAGAGATATATAATTTCTGTTCTACTTCTTTTAACATTCTGTAAACATTTTTCTACACAGCCACAGAATCACATTAATCACTTGAATCTTGACATGTAGATACCACAATTGAATCTTTTCTCTATTGTTATGTTTTCATTGTTTACTATCCCAAAGAAAACAGCTAAAAACATCTTTCATTTTTAAATTACTATGTCTTTGAAGTATTTCCTTAGGAAAAATTCTTGAGACAATTATTCCAAGTAAATAAATATGTTTAAGATTCTAGAAAGCCATAACCAAACTGCCCATCAAAAAAAAAGTTAATTACTGACACTGACACCAAGACAAAATCTACTTGTTTAATTCTTTCTACAAAGTCCTAGGAATTATCAAGAGCTTTCAAATCAGGTCTTCTCTATCCTGTACTTGTATATCTAATGTTTGAGGCAGAAGTTAATACATTATATTATTATAAATGTAGGACTTTACATTTATATACATTAAACATTCGATAATCCAACATATTATCTCTCCCAGCTGTGTGCTGTGCAATTTTTGTAAAAACAAAGACAAAAAAAGAATATAAGACACTGACCAAAGACAGAGACCCACAGGTAAAACTTTTCAGTTACAAACCTATCCAGCTCACATTCAAGAATGTCATGAACTTTGAGAAATGTCTCGCTGAAATCAAAATACACTGTCAGTAAGGAGATATACTCTTGTCAATCAAACAGAGGAGGAATGGGGTAAGATAAGGAATACTTTCACTTATTAGCTTATACACCTCTGAGTTGTATGAATGTTTTTGGAACAAGTAATTTTTGTTTTTTCTATTAATGAAGAGGAGGAAAAGAAGGATGATTTTGAAAAGAGGGAGGAATAATGCACTGTTCTCATCGAATTCCCCTGGCTTGCCTGCTGGTCACTTAGTAGCCATCTGGTTATCAAATCAACTGTTGAGGTATTGCAGTGCCTGTGTTAAAGTGACCCTTATTTTACTTAAATAAGGCCCTAAAGCACATGAGTAATGATGCTGGCAATTCAGATATGCCAAAGAGAAGCCATAAAGTGCTTCCTTTATGTGAAGACGTGAAAGTTCCCCACTTAAAAAGGAAAGAAAATAAAATCATATGCTGAGGTTGCTAAGATCTACAGTAAGAAAAAAACCTATCTGTGAAACTGTGAAGAAGGAAATAGAAATTCACACTAGTTTTGCTGTCATACCTCAAACTGCAAAAGTTATGGCCACGTGCATAATTGGAAAAGGGATTGAGTTTGTACAGTAAGATACTTTAAGACTGAAAAACCACATTCACATAACTTTTACTACTTTTATAGGATTATAATTGTTTTATTTTATTATTAGTTATTGTTAATCTCTTACTGTGCCTAATTTATAAGTTATAATTTATAAAGTTTAGGAAAAAAAGAGAGAATAATTAGGGTTTGGTACTATCTGCAGTTTCAGGGATCCACCGGGGGTCTTGGAACATAACCCACAAAGATAAGGAGCACTACTTATTTTTCTCTTTTTTATGTTTAAAAATGTTTAGGATTTAAAGTTAAAACAAATATATTACTAAAAGATGAAAAAAAGAGAAGAAAAGAAAAGAAAGAGGGGGCTTCCCTGGTGGCGCAGTGGTTGGGAATCCACTTTCCAATGCAGGGGACACGGGTTCCAGCCCTGGTCTGGGAGGGTCCAACGTGCTGCGGAGCAACTAGGCCCGTGCACCACAGTTGTTGAGCCTGTGCTCTAGAGCCCACGTGCTGTGACTGCTGAGGCCCGTGCGCCTAGAGCCCGTGCTCTGCAACTGGAGAGGTCACCGTGGGGAAGGGTGGCCTCTGCTCCCCGCAGCTGCAGGGGGCCCGTGCGCAGCAACGAAGACCCAATGCAGCCAAAAATAAATAAATAAATTTATTTTAAAAAAACAAAAAGAAGGAAGGAAGGAAGGGAAGGAAGGAAGAAAGAAGGAAACAAAAGAAAGAAATCTATTACTATACCCAAGGAGTAGGCCTTCTTACACTACTTTTTAGTCTAAATCAATCCTAAAGGCTTTTTTTTCGTCTTCACGTTTTTTCACAAGTTGATTTTGAGGTTCAACCTTACTGATATTTTCTTAAGAGGTTTGTTCAAGGGTCTAAAAGTCATTGGTTTAGGACTGTTTTTCCATTTTTAGTAATCCCCTTTGCATTTTTCTATGCATATCTTTTTCACCTAATTTTTGAATGGATGATACTTAAAAGTACAAAAAGGAAGACACTGAAAGTCTCCTTTCCACTCCAGCCAGTCATTCTCCTTCCCACTGACAACAGCTTTATTTGTATCTTATAGATACTTCCATACATATTTTATGCATATACAAGCAAATACGTTCTTTTCTTTCCTTACACAAATGATGGCATACTATATATGTGATTCTACTCCTTATATCTGCATTCAATAATACATGCTAGAAATTTATCCACAGCCATGTCAGGAGCTTTTAAATATTTTATGGCTGCATAGGACTTGTATAGACATAACAATTTATAGAACTAGTCCTCAAACTGACTGACATTTAGGTTACTCCCAAGTTTTTTCAACTGCAAAAAATACTCCAAGGATTAATCCTGCACATTTATCTTTTACACTTGTGCAAAAATATCTATACGAAACATTCTCAAAATGGGCATTGCTGAGTCAAAGGGTACATGCATTTCTAATTTTGATGAGTAATGACAAATGCCCCTTTCTAGTGGCTGAACCAATTTACAATTCCATTAGCTGTGTATAAGCCCCCGTATCATCACAACCTTGCCCTTCACAGAATATTAACACACTTTTAGTTAGCTGTCAGTCTGATAAGTGAAATACGTATTTTATTTGCATTTCCGTTTATGAGGGAAGCTAAGCATCTATTCATTTTGATCTCCTTTTCTGTGAACTGCCTGTTCAGAATCCTTTGTCCATTTCCTATTGGTTTATTGATTTTTTTCTTAATTTGTTTTTAAAATCTAAACTGTCTGTTTCCTGTATGGTCTTAATGATGAGATACTACATAATTCCTCAAATAAAATAATCTGAAAAGAATTGAAAGGAGGGACTCTAGCAGATATTTGCACACCCACGTTCACAGCATTATTATTCACAACAGCCAAAAGGTGGGAACAACTCAAATGTCCACTGATGGATGAATGGATAAACCAAATGCAGTATATACACACAATGGATCATTCAGCCTTAAAACTGAAGGGAATTTTCCACATGATATGTGAATGAATCTCAAAAATATTATGCTAAGTGAAATAAGCCAGTCACAAAAGGACAAATATTGGGGAATTCCCTGGTGGCCCAGGGGTTAGGACTTCACGCTTTCACTGCCAAGGGCCCAGGTTCAATCCCCAGTCGGGGAACTAAGATCCCACAAGCCACCTGGCATGGCTCAAAAAAAGAAAAGGGCAAATATTGTATGATTCCACTTAAAAGAGGTACCTAGAATAGTCAACTTCAGAGAGAAAGCAGAATTGTGGTTGCCAGTGGCTGCAGCGAGGGGGAAATAAGGAGTTGTTTAATGGTGACAGTTTGTTTTGCAAAATTAAGAGAGCTCTGGAGACAGATGGTGCTGATGGTTGACCAATAATATGAATGTACTTAACTCTACTAAACTGTACATTTAAAAGTGGTTAAGACGGTATATTTTGGACTTCCCTGGTAGCGCAGTGGATAAGACTCCACACTCCCAATGCAGGGGGCCCAGGTTCCATCCCTGCTCAGGGAACTAGATCCCACATGCATGCCACAACTAAGACCCAGAGCAACCAAAACAAAAAACAAACAAAAAAGATGGTAAATTTTATATTATCTGTATTTTACTACAATTTAAAAAATAATTTGAAATTTAATCCCCCAAATTTTAGGTTTCATATAACTTCGATTCAGCTTTAACTGGGACACTGAATCTTAAAAGTATGGTAATTCTCCATTTTTCAAAATATACTTTCCTGATACCCAAGGAAGCAGTTTGATTATATTCAACATTTTAATTGTTTAGGGAGACTCTCAAAAATACTAGAGTTTCGGGATTCCCTGGTGGCACAGTGGTTAAGAATCCACCTGCCAATGCAGGGGACCAGGTTCAAGCCCTGGGCCAGGAAGATCCCACATGCCGCGGAGCAACTAAGCCTGTGCATGACAACTACTGAGCCTGCGCTCTGCGGTCCGTGAGCCACAACTACTGATCCCCTGTGCCACAACTACTGAAGCCCGCATGCCTAGAGCCCATGCTCTGAAACAAAAGAAGCCACCGCAATGAGAAGCATGTGCCTGCAACGAAGAGCAGCCCCCACTTGCCGCCAACTAGAGAAAGCCCGCGTGCAGCAACGAAGATCCAACACAGCCAAACATAAATTAATTAATTTAAAAAAAATAGTAGTTTCTTTTCCCACAATATTTCAGGATCTTCTACTTCACCTGTTTCTTCCTCCTTGTTAATGAGATTTCAAACCAAAGTAATCTTTCCTCTCATTTTGTTTCATCCAAGGAATTTAACTGGTCAGGAAAAAAATAATCAGATCTTGTTCCTGGAAAGGAATGGGCCTCTAGCAGAACTTAAGATAGTTGAAATCTTTGATCACAACTCTATCTTATTTTTGTGCCACTTTTTTGTTTGTTTTAATATTTGTTTATTAGCACAGTAACAAATGCAGACTTAAGTAGTCCACCACACAGAACCAATCCAGTGAGCAACTCCTATTCCACGCCTTACAGTTAACAGCTTAAGGTATTTTACTACAGGTTTTCACAAGTCCTGATTCAAACTTCTATCTTTTCACAATAAAGTAGATTTGCATATAAAATAAAATACATAAATACTCATTTCCTATATGGTGTCTTATAGCCACGTGTCCATTTTAATATCTGAGATGAGAGTCTCTAAAAGCGGTTAAGTAGTGGGACTTCCCTGGCGGTCTGGTGGTTAATACTCTGCGCTTCTACTGCAGGGGGCACAGGATCGATTCCTGGTCAGGGAACTAAGATTCCCACATGTCGCACGGAGCTGGCCAAAAAAAAGCTGTTAAATATCAATGTTCCCTTCCAAGAAGGGAAAACAAGTTCCAATTTTTTAAAACAAAAAACTGTGTAGTCTTGGAAAGACTTTACGTAAAAGGCCATGTGGGTAACCTATACAAAATTAAGCTGTTTTAAATTTACAGACAAGAAACTGAACCCAAATGTCTATTCTTCTCTGTACTGCATTTCAGCTAATATTGCAGAACTAATGATAGTTTTAACAGTTGTTATTACCAATTCTATCTACTGTAGCAAGATACCTTAAGTTACAACAAAATCTTAGGAAATAACACTGAATAGTATCTGTTATAGAAATACCCTACTCTTTACCAACTCCCACCCTCCCCTACCCCTTCAAAATCATAAGCAGCTCTGTGACAGACAAATAACGTAGAGTTGTGAAAATCGGGACTTCCCTCGTGGTCCAGTGGGTAAGACTCCATGCTCCCGATGCAGGGGGCCCCAGTTCAAACCCTGGTCAGGGAACTACATCCTGCATGCATGCCGCAACTGAAAGTTCACATGCCACAACTATGAAGTCCGCATGCTGCAACTAAAAGATCCTGCATGTTGCAACTAAGAGTCCGCATGATGCAACTAAAGATCCCACAGGCCGCAACAAAGATCCTACGTGCCGCAAGACTCAGCACAGCCTAAATAAATAAATAAATATTTTTTTTAAAAAGAGTTGTGAAAATCCAATTTATGTAGTATATCTCTTGGCCCACTCTCTGGCCATTCTGTCATGTTCTGCTCTGTTGGTCACATACGGAGAGGCAATACTTCCCACCAAGGGGTCGGCAGGATTACAGTCTGTAAGAAGTGAGCAGATAGAAAGGACTTCAGAAACAGCTAGTGCTGGACTCCAATTATCTTTCAATATGTCCAAGCAAATAACTCCTTGGCTGTTAATATTACAGTTCTGTGCCACTTTTTTGTTTGTTTGTTTGTTTGCGGTACCCGGGCCTCTCATTGTTGTTGCCTCTCCCGTTGCGGAGCACAGGCTCCGGACGCACAGGCTCAGCGGCCATGGCTCACTGGCCCAACCGCTCCGCGGCATATGGGATCTTCCCAGACCGGGGCACGAACCCATGTCCACTGCATCGGCAGGCAGACTCTCAACCACTGCGCCTTCAGGGAAGCCCTGTGCCACTTTTATAATCTGTATTAGGGGAGCAACAACCTTATTCTCCTTCTTACCAAATGATCTACAGCATGATCCATAGATGTCTTCTACTTCTTTCTCCTTTTGTCATTCATGTTTTCCACTCTAATGCCAAAACTCTTGGCTCCAAACAAGTATATGTAAATTCCTGATATCCACTATCATTCTCACAAATCTTATACTGGATTGTTTTGAACAAAGACATATATTTCCATTCAAATAATGAGCCTATCCCAGCAAATTTTAGTGATATTCACAGTACTGCATATATCTTCCTAGCAAGGACCACTGAAATCACAAGTTCAGTCACTGTGCTTTTGCCACAGTATCTCTTCCTAAGTAAAAATTTGGGGCTATTTCTTCCAGGGCTTTGTTTATCTATCACACTCTCTCTTCCCAACAGCATCTAATTCAATGTTTCATGGGCAACTTTTTCTCTCTCCATAAAATGTTAGCATCCATTCTTCTCAATCAAGTTTTCTTGATTCTTATTGAAAACTATTTTTCCCAGTGCCTCTGAGAGGCAGAATGAAGCTGATCATTATCTGGGAAGACAAGAAAGGAGAAGAGAGGTCAGGATCTGAGTTTCTATACATGTTTATTAGGAATAAAATGTGGGAGGGAATATATCTCAGTGGTTAAGTCACAACCACCAGAAATTCAGACTGGAGGGGGGTCAAGGTTAATTATCTGGCTTCAATGGATTCAAGAAAGCATAGATGACTCTCGCCAAAAGTGGGGAGAGCACAATAATAGACAGTCCAGGTGGATGATTCTCAGAAACCCAAAGCCTGTCTCTACGAAGGCTGGTCAAGGAAACATAATACAAGTCATGAGACTGGGGATCGGATGCAACTAATAAGAGCAAAGTGGAACCAGGAAGTTGGAGTGCTAGGCTGATTACCCATACAGAGCCTAAGCAAGGTGTTCTCTACCTGAGGTCCATAGACTCTCAAGGTATCTCCAAACTGAAGATTTTTCACTAACTTCTAACTGAAATTTAGCATTTCCTAAATTATAAAAATAAGAAAAAAAAAATCAGGTGGATTAGCAGCACCGGTGATCACAAGTATTTATGTAACACTACAGCCAATATAGAGATCTCAAAATGTGACATTCATCACCACTTCAAAATTACAATATTTATTAGACCTGCCACTAGACTTATTTAACATATTAATAAAGAAACACACACCATTTAAAAAAAAAAAAAAGGGGGAATTCCCTGGTAGTCCAATGGTTAAGACTCCGTGCTTCCACTGCAGGGGCATGGGTTCATTCCCTGGTTGGGGAACTAAGATCCTGTATGCCATGCAGTGTGGCCAAAAAAAAAAAAAAAAAAAAAAAAAAAGAAAAGAAACACATATTATTATATTACAATTTTAAAAGTATTTTATTAACTTTATTCCACGTAAATGATTTCATTTGAAATCCTGTTTTTCTGTATTTGAAAACACTCTAAGGAATTCACAGCCTTCATTAGACTGCTAAGAGGTCTCTATTCTAAATAAAGAATCAATTAAGAAAACTGGAGGACATGAGAGGAATTTAGTGGTGAGTCTCCAGCATCAATAACAAAGCATATGATTGAAAATAAATTACAGCACTGTACAAAGTACTTTCATGTTCCTTATCTTAACTGCACAATATTTATTCAAAATTTTAATAATTTCTCTAATATAATATATATAATATAATATATATAATATATAATATATTTTAAAGGTAAGATTATTTTCTTTTCATAAATTTATTTACTTGACTTTTATTTCTGGCTGCGTTGGGTCTTCGTTGCTGCACGTAGGCTTTCTCTAGTTGCAGTGAGCGGGGGCTACTCTTCGTTACAGTGCATGGGCTTCTCATTGCAGTGGCTTCTCTTGTTGCGGAGCATGGGCTCTAGGTGCGCGGGCTTCAGTAGTTGTGGCTCCTGGGCTCTAGAGTGCAGGCTCAGTAGTTGTGGCGCACGGGCTTAGCTGCTCCGCAGCATGTGGGATCTTCCAGGACCAGGGCTCGAACCCATGTCCCCTGCATTGGCAGGCAGATTCTTAACCACTGTGCCACCAGGGAAGCCCCTACTGTGTTGTTTTGTTTTGTGTTGTGTTGCGGTACGCGGGCCACGCACTGTTGTGGCGTCTCTTGCTGCGGAGCACATGTGTTGTTTTGTTTTGTTTTGTTTTGCGGTACGCGGGCCTCTCACTGTTGTGGCGTCTCTTGCTGCGGAGCACAGGCTCCGGACGCGCAGGCTCAGCGGCCATGGCTCACAGGCCTAGCCGCTCTGCGGCATGTGGGATCTTCCCGGACCGGGGCACGAACCCGTGTCCCCTGCATCGCTGTGCCACCAGGGAAGCCCAACTGTGTTATCTTTTAAGAGTGGAAGAATCTTAACTTGGGAAAGGCAAGTAAACAAAGCAAGAGTTGCCCCTATGCTACCAAAATGGTTCTCCCTATTTTCTGCGCCTTTCAGCCCAGCATCGTCCCCTTTTGGGAAGTGCACTTTCTCTGTCTAGTGGGCTACCATTCCCCCACTACAGGAGTAGACACGTGACCCAAGATGGCCAATGTGATGACTCTTCAACCCCGTTTCCTTGCATACAGCAAGTGGTCCATGTGTGACGATCCTAACCCAAACAGAGCCAATCTTTCAGGAAATGACAATGAAAAAAATTAATAAACAGAAACCTCAGTTAAACAGTCAGGAGACCAGAAAGGGGGAGCTCTCATGCCCTGCAACCCTAGCAGAGCCCAATAGGAGGAAAGACTCCTTTTTCTGAAAGTCCACAGCCAATGGAAAACCATGGACACTTTGTTTACTTAGCCCTCCCAACTTCCTTTTCTCTCTATAAAAGCCTTCTCCTTCCCTTGCCATGTGGAGACTTGCACATGGCCCACCATGGCTGCAAACCTGAACTGCAATTCTCTGCTGATCCCAAATAAACCCATCTTTGCTGGAGAGATAACAGGCAGTCTACTTGTTTTAGGTCAACAACATGGACCCTTGAAGAGAGGTCTTTCTCTTTCCCAAAATCTTAAAACAAAAGAACTACTTAGGGGCTTCCCTGGTGGCGCAGTGGTTGCGCGTCCGCCTGCCGATGCAGGGGAACCGGGTTCGCGCCCCAGTCTGGGAGGATCCCACATGCCGCGGAGCGGCTGGGCCCGTGAGCCATGGCCGCTGGGCCTGCACGTCCGGAGCCTGTGCTCTGCAAAGGGAGAGGCCACGGCAGAGGGAGGCCCGCATACCACAAAAAAAAAACAAAAAAACAAAAACTACTTAAACCTAGAATAGCTGAGGAACACCTTTGCCAATATGTGTGTTTTTTATTTTCAGAAAAAACTTGTCAAGGCCAAATAGAAAAGCAGAGTTGACCCAGCTATGCCTAAAGCCTTTCATTAGCCCAGTTAATAAACCATGAAATTCCTTCTTTTGTTTACATCAGTTTGACCTGGGATTCTTTCTCTTGCAACTGAAAGAATTATGAAAAATAAGTAAGAATTTAGGTCATATTTGTTCCTATTTAATGTTATATGGACATTATATGCAGCCAGTGGTCTGGAGAGAAATTCTACCTCTCCAACTACATGCTAGCTATGGGAGACTGGACAACTTAACCTGTGTCTACGTTTCCCCATATGCAAAATGTAGATAATATTAAGACCACAGGGCTGTTGTAGGAATTAAATGAGTTACTATGCATAGAATTGTTCAACATATAGTAAACATGTTAGTCATTTAAGATCATAACTCAGACTCCACATTTTTTTATGTTGTTTTATTGTGGTAAAAGTCACATAACATAAAACGTACTACTTTAACCATATTTAACTGTACAATTCAGTGGCACTAAGTACATTCACACTGTTGTGCAACTCTCATCATCATCCATATCCCGAATTCTTCACCTTCCTAAACTGAAACTCTATCACCATTAAACGCTAACTCCCCATTTCCCCTCCCCGCCCCTGCCTCTGGCATCTACCAATGTACTTTCTGAATCTACGAATTTGACTATTCTAAGTACCTCGTATAAGTGGTCAGATTCTGTATTTAAATAAAGGAAAAAATTCCACAAATCAAAAGAAATACAAGTTCAAAATAACAGAAGCTGAGGCTGAAAACAAGATGGCAGAGTAAAAGAACCCGAGCCCACCTTGTCTCACGAAAACACCAAAATGACAACTAACTGCTGAACAACCATTGACAAAAAAAGACTTGAACCTAACAAAAAAGATATTCTACACCCAAATACAAAGAAGCCGCCACAACGAGACAGTAGGAGGGGCACTTTCAAAATATAATCAAAATCTCATACCTGCCAGGTGGGCGACCCACAGACTGGAAAATAATATATCACAGAGGTTCTCCCACAGGAGTGAGAGTTCTGAACCCCATGTCAGGCTCTCTAGCCTGGGGGTCAGGCATCAAGAGGAGGAGACCCCAGAGCATTTCGCTTTGAAGGCCGGAGGGGCTTTAGTGCAGGAGCTCCGCAGGACTGGGGGAAACAGAGATTCCACTCTTGTAAGGCACATACAAGTTTTCACATGCACTGGGACCCAGGGCAAAGCAGTGACTCCAAAGAAGCTTAGGCCAGACCTACCTCTGGGTCTTGCAGGGTCTCCTGGGGAGGCGAGGGCAGCTGTGGTTCACTGTGGAGGCAAGGGCACCGGCCACTGATGCCCAGGGAATACTCACCAGCCAGCATGAGCTCTCCCAGTGGTCACCATTTTCGCCCTGACACCTGGCCCCACCCATAAGTCTGCAGGCTCCAGGGTTGGGAAACCTCCGGACAAACAACCAACAAGGTGGGAACATAGCCCCACACATCAGCCGACAGGCTGCCTAAAGTTGACCTGAGCCAACAGCCGCCTATAAACACACCACTTGAGATGGCCCTACCCACCGCAGGGACAAGACCCAGCTCCACCCACCACTGGGCAAGCACAAGTCCCTCCCACCATGAAGCCTGCACAAGCCCCTGGACCAACTTCACCCACAAGGAGGCAGACACCAGAACCAAGAAGAATTATGATCCTGCAGCCTGAGGAACAGAGACAACAAACACAGAAAGACAGACAAAATGAGAGAGCAGAGAAACATGTTCCAGATGAAGGAACAAGATAAAACCCCAGAAGAACAACTAAGTGAAGAGGAGAAAGGCAACCTAAGTGAAAAAGAATTCAGAGTACTGATAGTAAAGATGATCCAAGATCTCGGAAAAAGACTGGGGGCACAGACTTGAGAGGATACAAGAAATGTTTAATAAAGAGCTAAAAACTTTAAAGAACAAACAGAGATGAACAGTAAAATAACTGAAATGAAAAATACACCAGAGGGAATCAATAGCAGAAAAAAATAGACAGAAGAACAAGTAAGTGACCTGGAAGACAGATTGCTGGAAATCACTGCCATGGAACAGAATAAAGAAAAAAGAATGAGGGACTCCCTTGGCGGTCGAGTGGTTAAGACTCCATGCTCCCAATGCAGGGGGCCCAGGTTCAATCCCTGGCCAGGGAACTAGATCCTGCATGCTGCAACAAAGAGCTGGCATGCCACAACTAAAGACCCCACATGCAGCAATGAAGATCCCACGTGCTGCAACTGAAAAAAAAAAAAAAACACTCCACATGCCACGACTAAAAAGATCCCTCATGCCACAACAAAGATCCCACGTGCTGCAACTAAGAACCCACATGCTGCAACTATGACCCAGTGCAGCCAAATAAATAAACAAATATTTTTTTAAAAAAGAAAAGGAAAAAGAATGAAAAGAAATGAGGACAGTCTAAGAGACCTCTGGGACAACATTAAATGCACCAACATTCGCATCATAGGAGTCCCAAGAGGAGAAGAGAGACAGAAAGGGCCTGAGAAAATATTTGAAAAGGTAATAGCTGAAAAATTCCCTAATGTGGGAAAGGAAACATTCACTCAAGTCCAGGAAACGTGAAGAGTCTAATACAGGAGTAACCCAAGGAGGCACACACTGAGACACGTATTAATCAAGTTAACAAAAATTAAAGACAAAGAGAAAATATTAAAAGCAACAAGGGAAAACCAACAAATAACATATAGGGGAATCCCTGTAAGGTTATCAGCTGATTTTTCAGCAGAAACTCTGCATGCCAGAAGGGAGTTGCACAATATATTTAAAGTGATAAAAGAGAAAAACCTACAACCAAGAATACTCTACCCAGCAAGGCTCTTGTTCAGGTTTGACAGAGAAATCAAAAGCTTTACAGACAAGCAAAAGCTAGAGAATTCAGCACAACCAAATCAGCTTTACAACCAATGCTAAAGGAACTTCTCCAGAAGGAAAACAAAATGCCACAAGCAGAAACAAGAAAATTACAAACAGGAAAGTTCACCGGTAAAAGCAAACCTACAGAAAAGGTAGGAAATCATCCACACACAAACATGATATCAAAACCAGCAACAGTGAGAAGAGAGGAGTACAAATGCAGAATACTGGAAACACATTTGAAATTAAGAAACCCACAACTTAAAACAATCTTGTATATGTATAGACTGCTATATCAAAATCCCATAGTGGGAATTCACTGGTGGTCCAGTGGTTAGTACTATGCGCTTCCACTGCAGAGGGCCCAGGTTTGATCCCTGGTCAGGGAACTAAGATCCCACAAGCCATGCGGTGTGGCCAAAGAAAACCAAAACCAAAACAAAAAAAACTCATGGTAACCACAATCTGAAACTTTACAATAAATACACACAAAGAAGAAAAAGGAGGACTTCCCTGATGGTCCAGTGGTTAAGACTCTGTGATCCACTTCAGGGGGTGTGGGTTCGATCCCTGGTCCGGGAACTAAGATCCCACATGCTGCGTGGCACAGGCAAAAAAATAAATAAAATAAAATAAAGCCACTGCCAAAATTAAAAAAAAAAAAAGATTAAGAAAAAGGAATCCAAACATAACTCTAAAGTTAGTCATCAAATGACAAGAGAAGACAAGAGGAAGAGAAAAAAAAAGACCTACAAAAACAAATCCAAAACAAAAAGCAAAACGGCAATAAGAGTATACATATCAATAATCAACGAAAACGAAAACAGATTAAATGCTCCAACCAAAAGACAAAGAGAGGCTGAATGAATACAAACACAAGACCCTTATAAATGCTGTCTACAAGACACCCACTTCAGACCTCGGGACACATACAAACAAAGTGAGGAGATGCAAAAAGATTTTCCATGCAAATGGAAATAAAAAGAAAGCTGGAGTAGCAATACTCGTACGAGTGGTTAAGACTCCATGCTCCCAATGCAGGGGGCCCAGGTTCAATCCCTGGCCAGGGAACTAGATCCTGCATGCTGCAACAAAGAGCTGGCATGCCACAACTAAAGACCCCACATGCAGCAATGAAGATCCCACGTGCTGCAACTGAAAAAAAAAAAAAAACACTCCACATGCCACGACTAAAAAGATCCCTCATGCCACAACAAAGATCCCACGTGCTGCAACTAAGAACCCACATGCTGCAACTATGACCCAGTGCAGCCAAATAAATAAACAAATATTTTTTTAAAAAAGAAAAGGAAAAAGAATGAAAAGAAATGAGGACAGTCTAAGAGACCTCTGGGACAACATTAAATGCACCAACATTCGCATCATAGGAGTCCCAAGAGGAGAAGAGAGACAGAAAGGGCCTGAGAAAATATTTGAAAAGGTAATAGCTGAAAAATTCCCTAATGTGGGAAAGGAAACATTCACTCAAGTCCAGGAAACGTGAAGAGTCTAATACAGGAGTAACCCAAGGAGGCACACACTGAGACACGTATTAATCAAGTTAACAAAAATTAAAGACAAAGAGAAAATATTAAAAGCAACAAGGGAAAACCAACAAATAACATATAGGGGAATCCCTGTAAGGTTATCAGCTGATTTTTCAGCAGAAACTCTGCATGCCAGAAGGGAGTTGCACAATATATTTAAAGTGATAAAAGAGAAAAACCTACAACCAAGAATACTCTACCCAGCAAGGCTCTTGTTCAGGTTTGACAGAGAAATCAAAAGCTTTACAGACAAGCAAAAGCTAGAGAATTCAGCACAACCAAATCAGCTTTACAACCAATGCTAAAGGAACTTCTCCAGAAGGAAAACAAAATGCCACAAGCAGAAACAAGAAAATTACAAACAGGAAAGTTCACCGGTAAAAGCAAACCTACAGAAAAGGTAGGAAATCATCCACACACAAACATGATATCAAAACCAGCAACAGTGAGAAGAGAGGAGTACAAATGCAGAATACTGGAAACACATTTGAAATTAAGAAACCCACAACTTAAAACAATCTTGTATATGTATAGACTGCTATATCAAAATCCCATAGTGGGAATTCACTGGTGGTCCAGTGGTTAGTACTATGCGCTTCCACTGCAGAGGGCCCAGGTTTGATCCCTGGTCAGGGAACTAAGATCCCACAAGCCATGCGGTGTGGCCAAAGAAAACCAAAACCAAAACAAAAAAAACTCATGGTAACCACAATCTGAAACTTTACAATAAATACACACAAAGAAGAAAAAGGAGGACTTCCCTGATGGTCCAGTGGTTAAGACTCTGTGATCCACTTCAGGGGGTGTGGGTTCGATCCCTGGTCCGGGAACTAAGATCCCACATGCTGCGTGGCACAGGCAAAAAAATAAATAAAATAAAATAAAGCCACTGCCAAAATTAAAAAAAAAAAAAGATTAAGAAAAAGGAATCCAAACATAACTCTAAAGTTAGTCATCAAATGACAAGAGAAGACAAGAGGAAGAGAAAAAAAAAGACCTACAAAAACAAATCCAAAACAAAAAGCAAAACGGCAATAAGAGTATACATATCAATAATCAACGAAAACGAAAACAGATTAAATGCTCCAACCAAAAGACAAAGAGAGGCTGAATGAATACAAACACAAGACCCTTATAAATGCTGTCTACAAGACACCCACTTCAGACCTCGGGACACATACAAACAAAGTGAGGAGATGCAAAAAGATTTTCCATGCAAATGGAAATAAAAAGAAAGCTGGAGTAGCAATACTCGTATAAGACAAAATAAACTTTAAAATAAAGACTATTACAAGAGACAAAGAAGGACACTACATAATGATCAATGGGTCAATCCAAAAACAAAATATAACAATTATAAGTATATATGCACCCAACACAGGAGCACCTCAATACATAAGGCAAATGCTAACAGCCATAAAAGGAGAAATCAACCATAACACAATAATAGTCAGGGAGTGCAGCCAAATAAATAAACAAATATTTTTTTAAAAAAGAAAAGGAAAAAGAATGAAAAGAAATGAGGACAGTCTAAGAGACCTCTGGGACAACATTAAATGCACCAACATTCGCATCATAGGAGTCCCAAGAGGAGAAGAGAGACAGAAAGGGCCTGAGAAAATATTTGAAAAGGTAATAGCTGAAAAATTCCCTAATGTGGGAAAGGAAACATTCACTCAAGTCCAGGAAACGTGAAGAGTCTAATACAGGAGTAACCCAAGGAGGCACACACTGAGACACGTATTAATCAAGTTAACAAAAATTAAAGACAAAGAGAAAATATTAAAAGCAACAAGGGAAAACCAACAAATAACATATAGGGGAATCCCTGTAAGGTTATCAGCTGATTTTTCAGCAGAAACTCTGCATGCCAGAAGGGAGTTGCACAATATATTTAAAGTGATAAAAGAGAAAAACCTACAACCAAGAATACTCTACCCAGCAAGGCTCTTGTTCAGGTTTGACAGAGAAATCAAAAGCTTTACAGACAAGCAAAAGCTAGAGAATTCAGCACAACCAAATCAGCTTTACAACCAATGCTAAAGGAACTTCTCCAGAAGGAAAACAAAATGCCACAAGCAGAAACAAGAAAATTACAAACAGGAAAGTTCACCGGTAAAAGCAAACCTACAGAAAAGGTAGGAAATCATCCACACACAAACATGATATCAAAACCAGCAACAGTGAGAAGAGAGGAGTACAAATGCAGAATACTGGAAACACATTTGAAATTAAGAAACCCACAACTTAAAACAATCTTGTATATGTATAGACTGCTATATCAAAATCCCATAGTGGGAATTCACTGGTGGTCCAGTGGTTAGTACTATGCGCTTCCACTGCAGAGGGCCCAGGTTTGATCCCTGGTCAGGGAACTAAGATCCCACAAGCCATGCGGTGTGGCCAAAGAAAACCAAAACCAAAACAAAAAAAACTCATGGTAACCACAATCTGAAACTTTACAATAAATACACACAAAGAAGAAAAAGGAGGACTTCCCTGATGGTCCAGTGGTTAAGACTCTGTGATCCACTTCAGGGGGTGTGGGTTCGATCCCTGGTCCGGGAACTAAGATCCCACATGCTGCGTGGCACAGGCAAAAAAATAAATAAAATAAAATAAAGCCACTGCCAAAATTAAAAAAAAAAAAAGATTAAGAAAAAGGAATCCAAACATAACTCTAAAGTTAGTCATCAAATGACAAGAGAAGACAAGAGGAAGAGAAAAAAAAAGACCTACAAAAACAAATCCAAAACAAAAAGCAAAACGGCAATAAGAGTATACATATCAATAATCAACGAAAACGAAAACAGATTAAATGCTCCAACCAAAAGACAAAGAGAGGCTGAATGAATACAAACACAAGACCCTTATAAATGCTGTCTACAAGACACCCACTTCAGACCTCGGGACACATACAAACAAAGTGAGGAGATGCAAAAAGATTTTCCATGCAAATGGAAATAAAAAGAAAGCTGGAGTAGCAATACTCGTATAAGACAAAATAAACTTTAAAATAAAGACTATTACAAGAGACAAAGAAGGACACTACATAATGATCAATGGGTCAATCCAAAAACAAAATATAACAATTATAAGTATATATGCACCCAACACAGGAGCACCTCAATACATAAGGCAACTGCTAACAGCCATAAAAGGGGAAATCGACAGTAACACAATAATAGTCAGGGACTTTAACACCCCACTTACATCAATGGACAGATCACCCAGACAGAAAATCAATAAGGAAACACAGGTCTTAAATGACACACCTGACCAGATGGACTTAAATGATATTTATAGAGCATTCCATCCCAAAGCAACAGAATACACATTCAAGTGCACACGGAACATTCTCCAGGATTGATCACATGCTGGGCCACAACGCAAGCCTCGGTAAATTTAAGAAAACTGAAATCATATCAAGCATCTTTTCCAACCACAATGCTATGAGATTAGAAATCAACTACAAGAAAAAAAAAACAACTGTAAAACACACAAACACACTGAAGCTAAACAATATGCTACTAAACAAGGTTATCAGCTGATTTTTCAGCAGAAACTCTGCATGCCAGAAGGGAGTTGCACAATATATTTAAAGTGATAAAAGAGAAAAACCTACAACCAAGAATACTCTACCCAGCAAGGCTCTTGTTCAGGTTTGACAGAGAAATCAAAAGCTTTACAGACAAGCAAAAGCTAGAGAATTCAGCACAACCAAATCAGCTTTACAACCAATGCTAAAGGAACTTCTCCAGAAGGAAAACAAAATGCCACAAGCAGAAACAAGAAAATTACAAACAGGAAAGTTCACCGGTAAAAGCAAACCTACAGAAAAGGTAGGAAATCATCCACACACAAACATGATATCAAAACCAGCAACAGTGAGAAGAGAGGAGTACAAATGCAGAATACTGGAAACACATTTGAAATTAAGAAACCCACAACTTAAAACAATCTTGTATATGTATAGACTGCTATATCAAAATCCCATAGTGGGAATTCACTGGTGGTCCAGTGGTTAGTACTATGCGCTTCCACTGCAGAGGGCCCAGGTTTGATCCCTGGTCAGGGAACTAAGATCCCACAAGCCATGCGGTGTGGCCAAAGAAAACCAAAACCAAAACAAAAAAAACTCATGGTAACCACAATCTGAAACTTTACAATAAATACACACAAAGAAGAAAAAGGAGGACTTCCCTGATGGTCCAGTGGTTAAGACTCTGTGATCCACTTCAGGGGGTGTGGGTTCGATCCCTGGTCCGGGAACTAAGATCCCACATGCTGCGTGGCACAGGCAAAAAAATAAATAAAATAAAATAAAGCCACTGCCAAAATTAAAAAAAAAAAAAGATTAAGAAAAAGGAATCCAAACATAACTCTAAAGTTAGTCATCAAATGACAAGAGAAGACAAGAGGAAGAGAAAAAAAAAGACCTACAAAAACAAATCCAAAACAAAAAGCAAAACGGCAATAAGAGTATACATATCAATAATCAACGAAAACGAAAACAGATTAAATGCTCCAACCAAAAGACAAAGAGAGGCTGAATGAATACAAACACAAGACCCTTATAAATGCTGTCTACAAGACACCCACTTCAGACCTCGGGACACATACAAACAAAGTGAGGAGATGCAAAAAGATTTTCCATGCAAATGGAAATAAAAAGAAAGCTGGAGTAGCAATACTCGTATAAGACAAAATAAACTTTAAAATAAAGACTATTACAAGAGACAAAGAAGGACACTACATAATGATCAATGGGTCAATCCAAAAACAAAATATAACAATTATAAGTATATATGCACCCAACACAGGAGCACCTCAATACATAAGGCAAATGCTAACAGCCATAAAAGGAGAAATCAACCATAACACAATAATAGTCAGGGACTTTAACACCCCACTTACATCAATGGACAGATCACCCAGACAGAAAATCAATAAGGAAACACAGGTCTTAAATGACACACCTGACCAGATGGACTTAAATGATATTTATAGAGCATTCCATCCCAAAGCAACAGAATACACATTCAAGTGCACACGGAACATTCTCCAGGATTGATCACATGCTGGGCCACAACGCAAGCCTCGGTAAATTTAAGAAAACTGAAATCATATCAAGCATCTTTTCCAACCACAATGCTATGAGATTAGAAATCAACTACAAGAAAAAAAAAACAACTGTAAAACACACAAACACACTGAAGCTAAACAATATGCTACTAAACAACCAATGGATCACTGAAGATATCAAAGAGGAAATCAAAAAATACCTAGAGACAAATGAAAACAAAACCCCAATGATCCAAAACCTATGGGATACACCTAAAGGAACTAGAGAAAGAAGAAACAAAACCTAAAATTAGTAGAAGGAAAGAAACCCTAAAGATCCGAGCAGAAATAAATGAAATAGGGATAAGGAAAACAATAGAAAAGATAAATGACACTAAAAGCTAGTTCTTTGAAAAGTTAAACAAAATTGAGACCCTTTAGCCAGACTCATCAGGAAAAAAAGAGAGAGGGCTCAAATCAATAAAATTAGAAATGAAAATGGAGAAATAACAGCTGACACCACAGAAATACAAAGGATCATGTCAGACTACTACAAGCAACTTGATGCCAATAAAACGGACAACTAAAAAGAAATGGACAAATTCTTAGGAAGGTACAATCTTCCAAGACTGAACCAGTAAAAAACAGAAAATATAAACAGACCTATCACAAGTACTGAAATTGAAACTGTGATTTAAAAACTTCCAACAAACAAAAGTCCCGGGCCAGATGGCTTCACAGGCAAATTCTATCAAACATTTAGAGAAGAGTTAACACCTATCTTCTGAAATTCTTTCAAAAAACTGCAGAGGAAGGAATACTTCCAAACTCATTCTATGAGGCCACCACTACCCTGATACCAAAACCAGACAAAAATACCACAAAAAAAGAAAATTAGAGGCCAACATCACTGATGAACGTAGATGCAAAAATCCTCAACAAAATACTGGCAGACTGAACCCAACAATTCATTAAAAGGATCATACACCATGATCAAGTGGGATTTATCCCAGGGATGCAAGGATATTTCAGTATCTGCAAATCAATCAGGATAATACACCACATTAACAAATTGAAGAATAAAAAACATACGACAGTCTAAATAGATGCAGAAAAACTTTTTGACAAAATTCAACACCTATTTATGAAGAAAACTCTACAGAAAGTGAGCACAGAGGGAAACTACTTCAACATAATAAAGGCCATATACAACAAACCCACAGCAAACATCATTCTCAATGGTGAAAAACTGAAAGCATTTCCTCTAAGATTAGGAACAAGACAAGGATACCCATTCTCTCCACTTTTAGTCAACATAGTTTTCAAAGTCCTAGCCATGGCAATCAGAGAAGAAAAAGAAATAAAAGGAATCCAAATTGGAAAAGAGAAGTAAAACGGTCACTCTTTGCAGATGATATGATACTATATATAGAAAATCCTAAAGATGCTACCAGAAAACTACTAGAGCTCATCAGTGAATTTGGTAAAGTTGCAGGATACAAAATTAATACACAAAGGGACTTCCCTGGTGCTCCAGTGGTTAAGATCCCGCACTTCCACTGCTGAGGGCACGGGTTCAATCCCTGGTCAGGGAAGCTAAGATTCTGCAGGATGCACACCACGGCCCCCCCCCAAAAAAAGAAATTCACTTAATACACAGAAATCTGTTGTATTTCTACACAATAACAACGAAAGATGAGAAACAGAAATTAAGGAAACAACCCAATTCACCATCGCATCAAAAAGAATAAAATACCTAGGAATAAGCCTACCTGAGGAGGCAAAAGACCTGTACTCTAAAAACTACAAGATGGTGATGAAAGAAACTGAAGATGACGGGGGGGGCGGGCAGGGGGGAGAAATTAAAGATGACACAAACAGAAAAAAAAAATACCATGTTCTTGGATTGGAAGAATCAATATTGTCAAAATGACTACACTACCCAAGGGAATCTACAGATTCAATGCAATTCCTATCAAATTACCAATGGCACCTTTCACAGAACTAGAACAAAAAATTTTGATATTCATATGGAAACACAAAAGACTCCGAATAGCCAAAGCAATCCTGAGAAAGAAAAATGGAGCTGGAAGAATCAGGTTCCCTGACTTCAGACTATGTTACAAAGCTACAGTAATCAAAACAGTATGGTACTGGCACAAAGACAGAAATATAGAACAGAACAGCATAGAAAGCCCAGAAATAAACCCACAAACCTACGGTCAATTAATCTATTATGACAATATGACAAAGGAGGCAAGGATATACAATGGAGAAAAGACAGTCTATTCAATAAGTGGTGCTGGGAAAACTGTCCAGCTACGTGTAAAAGAATGAAATTAGAACACTCCCTAACACCATACACAAAAATAAACTTAAAATGGGTTAGAGACCTAAATGTAAGACTGGACACTATAAACTATAACATAAACTATAACATATACTATAACATACACTATAAACTAAAACATAAATCACAGAAGTATCTTTTTGGATCCACCTCCTAGAATAATGGAAATAAAAACAAAAATAAACAAACAGGACCTAATGAAACTTATAACCTTTTGCACAACAAAGGAAAGCATAAACAAAACGAAAAGACAACCCACAGAATGGGAGAAAATATTTGCGAACAAAGCAACCGACAAGGGATTGATCTCCAAAACATATGAACAGCTCATGCAGCTCAGTATCAAAAAAAGGGAACAACCCAGTCAAAAACTGGGCAGAAGATCTAAATAGACATTTCTCCAAAGAAGACATACAGATGGCCAAAAAGCACATGAAAAGATGCTCAACATCTCTAATTATTAGAGAAATGCAAATCAAAACTACAATGAGGTTACCACCTCACAGCAATCAGAATGGCCGTCATCAAAAAGTCTACAAAACAGTAAATGTTGGACAGGGTGTGAAGAGAAGGGAATCCCCCTACACTGTTAGTGGGAATGTAAATTGGTACAGCCACTATAGAGAACAGGATGGAGGTTCCTTAATAAACTAAAAACAGAGGTATCATATGATCCAGCAATCCCACTCCTGGGCATATACCCGGAGAAAACCATAATTCGAAACGATATACGCACCCCAGTGTTCACTGCAGTACTATTTACAACAGCCGAGACATGGACGCGATCTAAATATCCATCGAAAGAGGAACGGATAAAGAGGATATGGTACATAAAGACAATGGAATATTACTCAGTCATTAAAAAAATGAAATAATGCCATTTGCAGCAACATGGATGGACCTAGATATCCCCATACTAAGTGAAGTCAGACAGAGAAAGACAAATATCACATGATATCACTTACATGTGCAATCTAAAAAAAAAAAAAAAAAAAGATACAAATGAACTTATTTACAAAACAGAAACAGACTTACAGACTCTATAAACAAATTTATGGTTACCAGAGGGGAAGGCAGGGGGAGGGATAAATTGGGAGACTGGAATTAACATATACACATTACTATATATAAAATAGATAGTCAACAACAACTTACTCTATAGCACAGGGAACACTACTCAATATTCTGTAACAGCTATATGGGAAAAGAATCTGAAAAAGAATAGATATATGTACATGTATAACTGAATCACTTTGCTGTACACCTGAAGCTAATACAACATTGTAAATCAACAATAAAAAATAAAAAATTAAATTAAAAAAAGATAATAATGGTAGCTGACATGGGGAAGTTTAAACCCAGTGAGCCTAAACCAACAGTAGGTACAGATTCAGTTACCATGTTTCCTATTTTGTGTAGCCACCAAGGAATCCAAGGGATCAAAAAAGATGTTTGACGCACAACAGAAAAGGTGAAAACACTGGCATTTTGTGAATTAATTTTAGAAAAAAGTTTTCCAGCTTTACAGACAAGCAAAAGCTAAGAGAATTCAGCACCACCAAACCAGCTCTACAACAAATGCTAAAGTAACTTCTCTAAGTCGGAAACACACGAGAAGAAAAGAACCTACAAACACAAACCCAAAACAATTAAGAAAATGGTAATAGGAACATACATATCGATAATTAACTCGTATATATGCTGTCTACAAGAGACCCACTTCAGACCTAGGGGCACATACAGACTGAAAGTGAGGGTATGGAAAAAGATACTCTATGCAAATGGAAATCAAAAGAAAGCTGGAATAGTAATTCTCATATAAGATAAAGTAGACTTTAAAATAAAGAATGTTACAAGAGACAAGGAAGGACACTACATAATGATCAAGGGATCAATCCAAGAAGATATAACAATTATAAATATATATGCACCCAATATAGGAGCACCTCAATACAGAAGGCAACTGCGAACAGCTATAAAAGAAGAAATTGACAGTAACACAATAATAGTGGGGGACTTTAACACCTCACACCAATGGACAGATCACCCAAACAGAATATTAATAAGGAAACATAAGCTTTAAATGACACAACAGACCAGACAGATTTAATTGATATTTATAGGACATTCCATCTAAAAACAGCAGATTACACTTTCTTCTCAAGTGCGCATGCAACATTCTCCAGGAGAGATCACATTCTGGATCACAAATCAGACCTCAGTAAATTTAAGAAAGTTGAAATCATATCAAGCAACTTTTTTGACCACAACGCTATGTGATTAAAATTCAAGTACAGGGGAAAAAAATGTAAAAGATACAAACACATGGAGGCTAAACAATACATTACTAAAGAGATCTGAAGAAATCAAAGAGGAAATTAAAAAATACCCAGAGACAAATAGTGAAAACACGACGACCCAAAACCTATGGGATGCTGCAAAAGCAGTTCTAAGAGGGAAGTTTATAGCAATACAAGCCTACGTCAAGAAACAAGAAAAATCTCAAATAAACAATTGAACCTTACACCTAAAGGACCTAGAGAAAAAAGAACAAACAAAACCCAAAGTCAGCAGAAGGAAAGAAATCATAAAGATCAGAGCAGAAATAAATGAAATGGAAACAAAGAAAACAACAGTAAAGATCAATAAAACTAAAAGCTGGTTCTTTGAGAAGATAAACAAAATTGATAAACCATTAGCCAGACTCATCAAGAAAAAGAGGGAGAGGACTCAAATCAATAAAATTAGAAATGAAAAAGGAGAAGCTACAACACACACCGCAGAAATACAAAGCATCCTAAGAGACTACTACAAGCAACTCTATGCCAATAAAATGGACAACCTGGAAGAAAGGGACTAAACTTCCATTACTGAACCAGGAAGAAATAGAAAATATGAACAGACCAACAACAAGAGGATTTTTCAATATACACAAATCAATGTGATACACCATATTAACAAATTGAAGGAGAAAAACCATATGACCAGAGATGGTCTCAATAGATGCAGAAAAACCTTTTGACAAAAATCAACACCCATTTATGATAAAAACTCTCTAGAAGGTGGGCATAGAGGGAACCTACCTCAACATAATAAAGGCCATATACGACAAACCCAAAGCAAACATCATTCTCAATGGTGAAAAACTGAAAGCACTTCCTCTAGGATCAGGAACGAGACAAGGATGTCCACTCTCACCACTATTATTCAACATAGTTTTGGAAATCCTAGCCATGGCAGTCAGAGAAGAAAAAGAAATCAAAGGAATATAAATTGGAAAAGAAGAAGTTAAACTGTCACTGTTTGCAGATAACATGATACTATACATAGAGAATCCTAAATAATATGCCACCAGAAAACTACTAGAGCTAATCAATGAATTTGGTAAAGTAGCAGGATACAAAACTAATGCACAGAAATCGCTTGCATTCCTATACACTAATGATGAAAAATCTGATAGAGAAGTTAAGGAAACACTCCCATTTATCACTGCAACAAAAAGAATAAAATACCTAGGAATAAACCTACGTAAGGAGACAAAAGACCTGTATGCAGAAAACTATAAGACACTGCTGAAAGAAATTAAAGATGATAGAAACAGATGGAGAGATATACCATGTTCTTGGATTGGAAGAATCAATACTGTGAAAATGAGTATACTACCCAAAGTAATCTACAGATTCACTGCAATCCGTATCATATTACCAATGGCATTTTTTACAAAACTAGAACAAAAAGTCTTAAAATTTGTATGGAGACACAAAAGACCCCGAATAGGCAAAGCAGTCTTGAAGGATAAAAACGGAGCTGGAGGAATCAGACTCCATGACTTCAGACTATACTACAAAGCTACAGTCATCAAGACAATATAGTACTCTCACAAAAACAGAAATACAGATCAATGGAACAGGATAGAAAGCCCAGAGATAAACCCACGCTCCTATGGTCAACTAATCTATGACAAAGGAGGCAAGGATATACAATGGAGAAAAGACAGTCTATTCAATAAGCTTTTGTAAAGCAAAGGCAACTACAAACAAGACGAAAAGATAACCCTTAGAATGGGAGAAAATATTTGTAAACGAATCAAAGGACAAAGGATTAATCTCCAAAATATATAAACAGCCCATGCAGCTCAATATGAAAAAAACAAACAACCCAATCCAAAAATGGGCAGAAGACCTAAATACACATTTCTCCAAAGAAGACATACAGATGGCCAACAGGCACATGAAAAGCTGCTCAACATCACTAATTATTAGAGAAATGCAAATCAAAACTACAGTGAGGTATCACCTCACAGCAGTTAGAGTGGGCATCATCAGAAAATCTACAAACAACAAATGCTGGAGAGGGTGTGGAGAAAAGGGAACCTCTTGCACTGTTGGTGTGAATGTAAACTGATACAGCCACTATAGAGAACAGTATGGAGGTTCCTTAAAAAACTACAAATAAAATTATCATATGACCCAGCAATCCACTACTGGGCATATACCCAGAGAAAACCATAATTCAAAGAGACACATGCACCCCAATGTTCATTGCAGCACTATTTACAATAGCCAGGTCATGGAAGCAACCTAAATGCCTATCAACAGACGAATAGATAAAAAGATGTGGTACATATATACAATGGAATATTACTCAGCCATAAAAGGAATGAAATTGGGTCATTTGTAGAAACGTGGATGGATACAGAGACTGTCATACTGAATGAAGTAAGTCAGAAAGAGAAAAACAAATATCGTATATTAACGCATATATGTGGAACCTGGATAACGGTACAGATGAACTGGTTTGCAGGGAAGAAATAGAGACACAGTTGTAGAGAACAAACATATGGACACCAAAGGGGGAAAGGGGGGTGGGATGAATTGGGAGATTGGGATTGACATATATACACTAATATGTATAACATGGGTAATAAGAACCTGCTGTATAAAAAAGTAGAATAAAATTCAAAAAAAAAGTTTTCCAACATGTATTCTGTTATCTTTCTAAATGTATTTTGCTTAATCTTTCCTGATATTTGTTCTAAATTGTACCAAAATAATTGGCATGAGGTCTGAATTATCATTCACAGACTGACACCTATCAAGGAGAAAACTCAACATCAACGGGAAACAGGCTTCACTTAGATTAGGAACTGTAGGCAGTAATCCTGGCTCAGGAACTTACAAGCAGTGAATCCTGACATTCGTTAACCTTTCTCTGTCATGAAGAACATAACCAAGTAGAAGACATGCACTTATAAGGAAATTAGAGTTTAATTAGAAGAGATAACTAACAGCACACAATTAAGACCTAAAATTAGTAATGTAAGGATCAAATTCAGTGATGAAGAAGAAATAGGTGGGTTAAGAGTGAGGAGGACTCCATGTGGAAACCATTGCCTGGTTAAGCTGACAGAAATGAGCAGCAGAAATTAAGAGAACAAGCTTTCCAGGTAGGGAAATGTAAGAGGGTTTCACTGACGTTTTGGAGGTTCAGGATGGGAGACTAAAGAAAGTGAAAATGTAAGGGCAAAACATGTCATCTGCTTTTAAATGACCACCTAAAATGTAACAACTTCTGAGTATTTAATAGCCCAATTTTAAAGAATCCCACCTGCTGTCCTTTTTAAAAAGAAATTTAATTGTCATAAAATACACATTCCATAAAATTTATCACCTTAACCATTTTTAAGTGTACAGTTCAGTGGCATTAGATACATTCACACTGTTGTGCAATCACCAAAACTTTTCCATCTTGCAAAACTGACAGTCTCTACCCATGAAACAACTCCCCATAGCCTCCTCTCCCAGACCCCACCTTCCATTTCTATTAACCTGACTGCTCCAAATATCCCACAGAAGTGGAAGCACACAGTATTTCTCTTTGGTGACCGGCTTACTTAGCACAGTGTCCTCCTGTCCTCCATGCACGTCATAGCTAATGTCAAAGCCTGTGTCCAAGTTCTGCTACATCCTCACAGTAGTTCCTTGGCCCTCACACACTGAATTGTCTCATCATTTTAAGCAGCTCCTCCAGAAAGCCTTAGGCTCTCTGAAGAGGCTGTAGACATGTCTTCTCTCTCAAACACCAATGACTGAAATCCACACCAAACCCAGAATTTTTATGATACAACTATATGAAACAGAAATAATAAAAATTAATGAACCAATCAGTGCCTTTTCTCTATACACTCAAATACCACCAAATCTTCCCAAATCACTCCTCCACAAATTCATTCCAGCTGCTCCTAATAACCAGCAAACTGTTAAATTCCCTCTTTTCTGGTAGCCTCTACCTATTTTCTGGGCAATATTCATTTCACATTTAATAATGTCTATCATATTATTTTCTAATGGACTCTTCTGCACATTTCCCAGCAAAATGCTAAGGTAGGGAAAGTATCATATACTTTTTAAAAAATAAACTCTGGAATGCTAAGTATACAGTAAATATTCTATTAAGCTGTATGAGAAATTTACTTTAATAAACCAAAAAGGAAAAAAATCAAAACCACCAGAAAATAGTAACAACTACTAGTTTTATTGTTGAACGTTCACATCTTATGAAAATAAGTACTGAGATGATCCAGGAAGCCTGTTAAAATCAGTAGCTTACAGTTAAAGACAATATTGTTCTGCAAGGTTAAGATTCTGATTAGATAAATTAAAAGGTTAACCACTATAAGAACAGAAGTAACGTATATACAGTAACATATCTTCCAAACAAGTAGAAGGGAAAAAATGAAGAGAGAAAACAAGACAAAACCTCAATTCAAAAAAAAGGCAAGAAAAGAGAAAGAAAAAGCACAGAAAATACAAAGTATCAGATGGCAAAAAAAAAAGGCCAAATCCATTTTTTCAACAATTATATTATGGAGAGCCCACTAAAAGCCAAATTTGTTTTAGGCACTAGGGATACATCTGTAAACAAAACACAGAAAAATAGCTGCTCTCATGAAGCTTCTATCCTAGTGGGGTAAACAGTAATGAACCAGAAAAATGAAATCACATGGCACGTCATATGGTAATAAGTACAAGGGCAACGAGTACAACGGAAATGTAAGGGAAGGCTATGTCAGGGAAGACCTCACTGAGAAGGTAATATTCCAAAAAAAAAAAAAAAAAACAGGAGGGAGGTAAGGGATTAAACCATGTGGACATTTTGACATAGGAACTGCAAGTGTAAACATCCTGAGGTTAGGATGTGCCCGAGGCAACAACGCAGAGCAAAGGGGGAGAGTAGCCAGAGATGAGATCAGAGGGAAAGCAAGGGCCAGGTCATACAGAACCTTGACGGCCACTCTAAAGAATCTGGCTTTTAATCTGAGAGAAATGGATAGTCCGTGGAGGATTTTTTGAGAGGACAGAGATAATCCGATTTTTTAAAAAAAAAAAGAATCACTCTACGTGCGATGGAAAGACTGAAAAAAGAAAAAGCAGACTATTTAAATGGCTACTGCAGAAATCCAGCTGAGAGACGGCTGTAATTTGAATAAGGGAAGGTGCTGAGAAGGGCTTGGGACTCTGGATAGATTCTGAAGGCCGAGTTCTTGGATCTGCTGATAGATTACATGTGTGGTGAGAAAGAAATGGGTCAAGGATGACGCCGAAGGTTTTACAGGCCTCAACAAATTTCTCAGTAATGACAGTGAACATAAGTACAATCAGCCTGCCAGTCAAAAGGTAGAGACTGTCTGCTTGGTTTAAAAAAAAAAAATTCCCCATCAATATGCTAGTTACAAAAGCATACGAAAAGGGACTTCCCTGGTGGCGCAGTGGTTAAGAATCCGCCTACCAATTCAGGGGACACGCGTTCGAGCCCTGGTGCGGGAAGATTCCACATGCCGCGGAGCAACTAAGACCCGTGCGCCACAACTACTGAACCTGCGCTTAGAGCCCGCGAGCCACAACTACTGAGCCCACGTGCCGCAACTACTGAAGCCCGCGCGCCTAGAGCCCGTGCTCCGCAACAAGAGAAGCCACCGCAATGAGAAGCCTGCGCACCGCAAAGCGTAGCCCCGTTCGCCGCAACTAGAGAAAGCCCGCGAGCAGCAACAAAGACCCAACGCAGCCAAAATAAAAAAAAAAATTATTTACAAAAAAAACCCTAAAAAGATGAAAACAGTTGAGCCAAGTATCAAATGACAGTGGCCATGGATATATTAACTTCAGACAAAAGAGAAGTCTGTTCTCACCCACAACCTAGAACAGTCCCTGGTTGGTACTGAGCAATATGTAAAACCTGTAAACGTTCTCCACCTACTTAACGTTATTTCTCCTGCATCACAAATGTTAAAGGATTCGGACGGTCAAGGCTGTTTCTCTAACCTGACACCAAGTCGTGGGTCGCCTGTGCCAGTTTCACCTCTTGCAGAGTGACAAGTCAGTATGAGTTTTCTGTGAAGTGCAGTGCGGGGCTACCACTCCCGCTCGCCCGCCGCGGGCCCCGGCCCGGGACACCGCTCGCCCCCACGAACGCCTCCTCTGGACCCGGCGCAGCTGGGTTCGCTCAAAGCCCCAGGAAGCAGGCAACGCCCGGCTACCTGGGAAGTTTCTAAAGGGCAAACAGACCGAGAGCCTCGTAGGAGTGCACCGGTCACGAGCCAGCCAGGAACGCACGGCTCCCTGCGCTCCCCAGACCCCGAAGAACCTCACCTACCCACGGTCCACCAGCGTGGTCTGATCGGCAGCCCCCGCCCCGCGTCTTGCCCCAGGGCAGCTTCCGGCTGTGGGCGGAAGTGCTCCTTTAGGAAGAGAGGAAGTCCCGCCCCCTCGGGAAGGAGCGGCGGCCGCTGGATCTCAGCGGTGTTTATCAGCTAGGGTCTGGGGAGCCGAAGGTGCGGTCAGACCGCCCAAACCCAGCGGAGCTCGCCGCTCCTGTGCTGCTCAAGCGAGTCCCCGAAACCCGGGATGACAGAATGACGCAAGGGACGCGCAGGTTCCAGTTTACTTGTTATCACGGAAGCGAGTTACAAGTCCTGTATGAGATTCAGTTCCGCGTTCATTGAGAATCTACCACGTAGGAAGCCTGTGGTGGTCACAGAGAAGAATGTAGGGTTGATTCCACAAAAACTAGGGGAAGAAAATTAACTCGCTGAATCGCAAAGCAGGATGAAAGTAAATGCAGTAATAGAAAAAGCAAATTCCGTAGGCATGTTAATTTCTAAGAGTTTTCTCGTATCTCAAGAGTTGTGAGAATCAAATGAGATGATGCATAAATAAACGTTTAGCCGTGGAGCCTGGTACATGATTAAAGCATATAATACCCATAGTATTGTTATCGTTGGTGAAAATAAAAGAGGCCTTTAACCCAACCAAAGGGAAATTGAATAACACTTCAGGGAGGTAGCCTTCAAGCTGAATGTTAAATTTAAGCAGAATTTCAGCACATAGAGATACCCATTATGAAGCTGTAAAAACTGCTTTTGTTGATTAATGAAACGGCATAGGCTAAAAAAACTTGTTCCCAAAAACAAACTTTCAGAAGCTTTATTTTTTGAAATCATATGAGTAATAATGGAATATCCCAAGTCTGTCTGGCAGAGCTGAGTCCTGGGGATCATTTTGACACTTTGCCAGCCCAGGCATAGTGCTTCAAATAAGAAATTTTCAGATATAACATTCCACATTTATTTTAACTTTATGGTTTTCAAGGGTACATGACCTTGGAGTCGGCTTCACAGCTCAGGCCTGAGCCTGCTTAATTCTTATCTATTAATACACCCCACCAAATCCTATGCTATGTCTGCCTCTTCCTTTTTTTTTTTTTTTTTTTCCTTCCAGTTAGACTCCCCCAGTTCCTTTGGTGGGTGGTTTTCCTTGTTTCGGCAACTTAATAAATTTTGTTAGACTACAGGTTTGACTCAGATGGCTTTATCAGATGGGCTTTATCACTATTTATTTTGATCAAGCCTTCTGTCCTCATGAAGGTTGGAGGACAACTTTGGCCCCAACTTCGACAAAAACTGAAGCAGAATAAAGGTAAGTTATTTACTGACATTCAGCTGTGTCCTGAGAAGAGCTGTGCACTTTCTAACTGGAGAGTTTTAAATTATCTTTCGGCAGAGAATGGCCACACTTTTTGAAGATTATTGGCATCCACCAAATTCAGACCAGCCCCACAGCAGATATAGGAAGCATGCACCTTCCTTTTCTTTGTAAAATATTTTCCTGTCTCCACTGAGTTGTGATAGTACTTGCCTGGTTTTGCCTAGAGTGAAAAAATGATCCCTCTCTGCTTTCTGTCGTTTTCTCGAGACATTGATCCTGTGCACTGCTGCCTCAACCATGTTATCTCCTTGAAGTGCTTTCTCTGCTAAAGTTTTTCCCTAAAAGAGATCTATACACCCTGTCTCTCATTCCTCACCCTCCTCTCACTTTAATCTTTTTCAGCCTGGCCTTCTGGCTTCTGTCTTCCCTCCAGTTCTTCCACAATTATCTTTCAAATATCACCACTTCAGAACACCAAGGTGGTTTCTTAGTCCTCATATCCCTTGATTTCTCTATAGCATAGATCGATAGGGTTACTTATCCCCCTTTGTTGTAAAGATGATATTTAAAGCACTGTCTCAAAAAAGTGCAAACTTAAAATATCAAATATTTGTAATGCAATTCCTTTTAAGTCTCATCATTCATGCATCAGGTAAATAAGTGCCAGCTCTGCACCAAACACTATTTTTAGGCACTGGAGATCTAGCAGAGAAAAAGAGATGCAATGTTCCAGTTCTGGACAAATGTATATCTTAATGGTATGAGACAGATGATATATAAATAAAATGAATAAGATAATTTCAGATTATGTGAGGTGCACTAAAGGAAACAGATGGTTCTGTGATAATATGTTACAAACTGAAAGTAGGAAGTAAGGGGAGGATAACTTTCAAGGTGACATTTGAATTGACAGCTGCAAGATAAGAAGGATCAAGCAATGTAAAAAAAAGAAAAAAAACTGGAGGAAGATCTTTCTAGTTATACAGGTAAACAGGAGTGGGAAGCAGTGCTGAGGGAGGATTAAGAGGGTCACTTACGGTGAGTTCCCTGGCGGTCTGTGGTTAGGACTTGGCGCTTTCACTGCCAAGGGGCCTGGGTTCCATCCCTGGTTGGTGAGTTAAGATCAGCAAGCCGAGTGGCCAAAAAAAAAAAAAAACCAAAACCAAAACCAAAAACAAAAAAAAACAAGAGGGGTCATCACTTATGAGCTATTGTAGTCATTTCATCTGGGGTACAAAAGGAAATGGCGGCTTAAACCAGAGAGGTTGGAGCAAAACTGGAAGACTGTGGGGTCACCGCTGCTGAGAAGTCAAGCTAGATGAGAAGAGAGAACTATTTGCTAGATTTCACAAAATAAATGTCAGTGTCACTGACAAGAGCAGTTTGGGTAGAGTAGCAGCCTCAGAAGCCACACTACAGTGACCTGAAGTGGAAATGAGGTTGAGGGAACACAACTAAATTACTCTTCAAAGAAGAGACCTTCTAATTGCCATACTGATTGAACATTTTTCAGACAATATCCTCTTGGGTATCTCTACTGCATTATACTTGAATGGTTCACTCCTTGAAACCACATGCTTTCTTTCCAGTGATTATTTTTTGGTTTTGTTTTTCTTTTCTTTTTTTTCTTTTCTTTGTTGTGGTCGTTGTCATTGACCGGGAGTTAAAAAATAACTTTGGAAATCTGTTGACAGCTATCCACATACATGCAAATTTCACATATAATTTCAGGGAGTTAATTAATCCTGTGAAGACAGTTAATCGGCCCCAGAGAAGTCCATGGATCACAGATTAAGAACCTCCTCTCTTTTCAATCAGCTGGTCTCTTCCTTCATGGTTTCCTTATTCCTTTAATTGTTCCCTCCTTGATAACTGTCCTTAATTACTGCTCTTCTTGGGCTACATCCTCTTTCAGTGACTACATCTACTTTCTTGATTTTTGTCACTGGGACCATGACACCTATTTTACTTTAAAAAAAAAATTTTTTTTATTGAAGTAAGGTTGATTTGCAATGTTAATTTCTGCTGTACAGCAAAGGGATTCAGTTATACATATGCATACATTCTTTTTCATATTCTTTTCTATTATGGTTTATCACAGGATATTTAACATAGTTCCCTGTGCTGTAGGACCTTATTGTTTATCCATTCTCTTTTTTTAAAAATAAATTTATTCATTTATTTTTGGCTGTGTTGGGTCTTCATTGCTGCACGTGGGCTGTTTTTTTGTGTGTTTTTTTTTTGCGGTATGCGGGCCTCTCACTGTTGTGGGCGCTCCCGTTGCGGAGCACAGGCTCCGGACGCGCAGGCTCAGCGGCCATGGCTCATGGGCCCAGCCGCTCCGTGGCATGTGGGATCTTCCCGGACCAGGGCATGAACCTGTGTCCCCTGCATCGGCAGGCGGACTCTCAACCACTGCGCCACCAGGGAAGCCCATGGGGTTTTCTTTAGTTGCAGCAAGTGGGGGCTACTCTTCGTTGCGGTGCGCGGGTCTCTCACTGTGGTGGCTTCTCTTGCTGCGGAGCACAAGGGCTCTAGGTGTGCGGGCTTCAGTACCTGTGGGATGCAGGCTCAGTAGTTGTGGCTCGTGGGCTCTAGAGCACAGGCTCAGTAGTTGTGGCGCACAGGCTTAGTTGCTCCAACACACGTGGGATCTTCCTGGACCAGGGCTCGAACCTGTGCCCGCTGCATTGGCAGGTGGATTCTTAACCACTATACCACCAGGAAAATCCTGTTTATCCATTCTGTATATAATAGTTTGCATGTGCTAATCCCAGACTCCCAATCCAGTCCTCCCCCATCCCCCACCTTTGGCAACCACAAGTCTGTTCTCTATGTCTGTGAATCTGTTTTGTAGAAAAGTTCATTTGTGTCATTTTATATTCCACATATAAGTGATATCAGATGGTATTTGTCCTTCTCTTTCTGACTTACTTCACTTAGTATGATAGTCTCTAGGTCCATTGTGTTGCTGCAAATCCATGTTTCATTCTTTTTATGGCTGAGTAGTATTCCATTGTGTATATATACCACATCTTCTTTGTTCATTCATCTGTTGATTGACACTTAGGTTGCTTCCATGTCTTGGCTATTGTAAATAGTGCTGCTATGAACATTGGGTGCATGTATTTTTTTTGTTTGTCTGTTTTGGGTTTTTTTGGCTGCACTGCGTGGCTTATGGGATCTTAGTTCCCTGACCAGGGATTGAACCTGGGCCAAGGCAGTGAAAGTGCTGAGTCTTAACCACTGTTTGCCAGGGAATTCCCAACTATTTTTAGTTTTTTGAGGAACCTCCATACTGTTCTCCACAGTGGCCTCACCAATTTACATTCCCACCAACAGTGCAGGAGGGTTCCCCTTTCTCCACACCCTCTCCAGCATTTGTTATTTGTAGACTTTAATGATGGCCATCCTGACTGGTGTGAGGTGGTACCTGACTGTAGTTTTGATTTGCATTTCTCGAATAATTAGAGACGTTGAACATCTTTTCATGTGCCTGCTGGCCATCTCTGCATGATGCCTACTTTAGTACACAAGCCCTTTGGAGTTGTAGGGTAACGTAAAAGAAAATCAAGATCAGGTAAACCCATTCAATTTCTGGAGATTTATTTGATTTCACAGTGTCTTACTGGACACCATAGGAGTTGAGGCTATGAATAATTGTTCATAAGGACATCCTGAAAAAGATTTATATAAGAAAAAAATCAAAAGCTAATTCTTTTATTGTAACATTTTACAATCTTCTTCCATATCTGTCCTCCTCACAGCTCCATCCCAAGGAGGAGTCAGCCTTCCACGGGGGACTTCACAGTGGCAGAGGTTTATCATACCAAGTTCTCTCCAGCCTTCTTCTAAGGAAATTTTGGTACCTTTTGATGTGCAACTTTTCATCTTGGCATGTGGTTATGAAGGTTAATTTTATGTGTCAACTTGGCTAGGCCATTGTACCCAGATATTTGGTCAACACCAGTCTCAATGTTGCTGTGAAGGTATGTTTTAGATGAGATCAACATTTAAATCAGCAGACTTTGAGTCAAGCAGATTGCCCTCCATTATGTGGGTGAGCCTCACCCAACTGGTTGAAGGCCTTAAGTGACAAAGACTAAGGTCCCCCGAGGAAGAGAGAATTCTGTTTTTCCTGAAACACATGGCCATGCAACATGGGGAAAATATCAAGGTTCTTTTCATGAAGTAGAAGTTAGGGATGTCTGTTAGGAAGATAAACAACAACAGCTGCCATAGATTCAATTGAATATCTCCTCAGATCTCTCCAGTGATACTACTTACAGATTATGGTTTGTCGTATTTTGTTTTAAGGTGTTCTCTGTTTTTTCTGTTTCCTCTAATTTGAGTTTTTCTATATTTTTCTTGTTTCATTTTGTTTTTGCTATTTTTTTTTTTACCTTGGTCTTTCTCTGTCATACTGCAGGTATTCTATAAATGTGTGCGAGTTTCTGGTTGTCCATTTGTGTTTCAGACAGAATGAGGCATGAGAAATGCTAAATGTGAGCTAATGGGAGCTCCACTTATGCAAGCAGGGCTGGCTGGCTGACTGGTAAGTTTCAATGTCATGTGATTGGGAAGGGAGCAGCCATGATGCTCCAGGAAGGCTCCCTGATGCCAGAACAGAAGAATGTAGCTCTTTGACACCAATACCTTTCCTATTTGCTCAAATTCTTCCCAGAAACTCACTTCTACTTCTCTAAAAAGATGTCTTACTCTTTTGCTTGAGGATAAAATATCTGGCAGTGATGATTTAGTTTGCCCATTGGGGTGTAATAAAGAGGTAGCATGGGGAGATGTACCCTTCCATTTACAGACTATCAATTAATTTCTGTTTTCATTCACATTTATCTCTCCAGTCCTCTTTGTTGACAAGTATAGAGCTGTTCCAGTTAGCTTCCTATTACCACAAACTTAGTGGCTTAAACAACATATATTTATTATGTAGAGTTCTGTAGAAGTCCAACACTTCTCAAGGTATCAGCAGGGCTGTGTTCCCTTCTGGAGACTCCAGGGGAGAATCTGTTTCCTTATCTTTATATTTCCTAGAAGCCACCTGCATTCTGTGGCTTGTGGTCCCCTTCCTCCACGTTTAAAGGCAGAAACGGTGGGTTGAGTCCTTCTCATCACACCACTCTGACTTTGGTTCCAATGTCACATCTCATTCTGACTCTCCCCTTCTGCCTCCTTCTTCTCCTTTGAGGAAGCTTGTAGTTACCGGTGGGTCCACCTGGTTAATGCAGGATAATCTCCCTATTCTGAGATCATCGATAAGCAACCATAATTTCTCTTCAACCTTAATTCCCCCTTCCCATGTAATCTAATCTGTTCACCAGCTCTGGGGAGGAGGACGTGGACATCGCTGGGGGTCCATTATTCTGCCAAGTACTTTCAGTTCTCCTGAGCCTGCTGGGTCCCGTTTCAGCCACAACCCCTTCTCTACATAGCCTTAGCTCTGGCCATATCCCCACTGCTTACATCAATCAGTAGTCTTTCTGCTTTCTGTGTTCCAGACATTTTTTGGAATTTCTCATCCACTAACAAAGCCCTTCCAATTCTCAAGGTTATTTTGACATTTTAGCCTTTTAATTCTTTTTCTTTCCTTTTAGTATTCTCTCAAGAGGGAGAAAAGATAAACACGTACTCAGTCCAGCATCTTGAAAAGGACGAGTGTTCTTTTTTCACTCCCTTCTTGCAGGACTAGCAGAAAATTTAATCTCAGTCAGTGTTAGGGCCTCCTTACCTCAACTTCAGGCATCAGACTCCATTGGCAGGTTTATTATTGAAGCCAACAGTGATCCCTCAAAGCCTGGCACTTTTCTGCTTCCCTGTCCCAGGAAGAGAGCGGGAATGTTACTGTCTAGTCCATCCTTCATGAAGTCTTGCTCACCTCCTACAGTACTACCAACAACCATGGGAAATTCTAGCTTTTGTTCCCTTCCCAGGAATCTCTCTCTCCTCTGTTCTGTTTGCCCTTAAAGTCACTGCTCCTTTTCTCTGTGTCTCCCTTCCAGTACACCTAGCCTGATCTCTTCAACAGGCTCAGGTTGTAGGAAAATTAATTCAGAAAGGAAGTGTTTTACAAGAGCCTTCTTTTAGCTTTATCATCATAATACTTCCCTGAGGCAAGAAAGTACAAAATGGACTGGGTACCTTTCTGTAACTAAAGATGGAAAAAATAGAGGGAAAAGAACATGAATATCTAAAAATTATCTTGCTACTTACTATATATTGTATGTATAGGATACAGATAGTTTTGCCGCATTAAATCAGTGAACTGTGACTTAATCAATTCATATTGATGAACATTTGTTACTTTTTTTCTATTACAAATAATGCTGCAGGGACTTCCCTGGTGATTCAGTGGAGATCCCACATGCCTCCTGGCCAAAAAACCAAAACATAAAACAAAAGCAATATTGTAACAAATTCAATAAAGACTTTAAAAATGGTCCACATCAAAAAAAATCTTAGAAAAAAACAAATACTGCTGCAATGAATATACTTTTATGTACATTTCTGTACAACTAAGGGAGTATATCTTAAGAATATACTCCCTCTTCAAAATGTAAAACAAAGGTACCATATGACTCATCTAGGTATTGAACTTTTTTAGTTGGCTTGGGCTGCTGTAATAAAATACCACAAATCGAGTGGTTTATACAACAGAAATTTATTTGCTCACAGTACTGGAGGCTGGAAGTCCAAGATTAAGGTGCCAGCTGATTTGATTCCTGGTGAGGGCTCTCTTCCTGGTTTGCAGGTGGCCACCTTCTTACTGTGTCCTCACATGGTATAAAGAGAGAAAAGGGATCTCTTGGGTCTTTTTTTTTTTTTTTTGGCCGCATGGCACGTGGGATCCTAATCCCCCAACCAGGGATTGAACCTGCGCCCCCTGCACTGGAAACGCAGAGTCTCAACCACTGGACCTCTAGGGAAGTCCCCTTGGGTCTCTTCTTGTAAGGAAATTAATCCTATTGGATCAGATTCCCACCCTTATAACCTCATTTAACCTTAATTACTTCCATAAAGATCCATCTCCAAATACAGAGATACTGGAGGTTGAGGCTTCAACATATAAATTTTGGAGGGACACATTCAGTCCATAATATTACCCAAGAGAAATGAAAATATATAGCCACAGAAAAACCTGGACACAAATGTTCATAGCAGCATTATTCATAAAAGCCAAAAAGTAGGAACAATCCAAATGTCCATCAACCGATGAATGGATAAACAAAATGTGGTATTTTCGTATAATGGACTATTATTCAGACAAAAATTATTGAAGTTATGATATAAGTAGTATGGATGAACCTTGAAAACATTATGCTAAGTGAAAGAAGCCAGTCACAAAAGACCACGTAGTATATGATTCTACTTACATGAAACAACCAGAATAGGCAAGTCTATAAATACAGAGAATAGGTTAGTGACTGCCTCGGTTGGGGGTTAGGGGTGGAGTGGGGCCAATGGGAGTGAGTGCTAATAGTGATGGTGGTTTCTTTCAGGGGAAGCAAAAATGTTATCAAATTAGATTGTGGTGATGATTGCATAACCCCATGAATATACTAAAACCCACTGAATTGTATCCTTTAAAACAATGATGTGGTGTGTGAGTCAATAAAGCTGTTTCTAAAAAATTATATATAAGTATAAATATATATACATATATATGTGTGTATATATAAGATGAGAAGCAGATTACAGGGAGCTTTGACTGTGAAGCTAAAGTGTTTGTCCTAAAAGGAAATGATTTATGAATAGAGGCATAAAGTGAAAGCAAATTAATTAAGATTAGTTTGGCAGTTCTGTGCAACATGGGCTGAAGGAAGAGAAAGGATTCCAGTAAAACAAGTTAGGTGACATTAATTATCCATATACGCTATGATGATACTCCAAGGCAGGAGGAAATGATTGGTTTGATCTTTTGTTTGTTGCAGCAGTTACTAGCTAAATGATACTCCTGTCTGAGCCATGATGTAACACAGTAAACTGCAACAAATTCTCCCAACAACTTCCTCATTAAAGTGATAGTCATGGGACTTCCCTGGTGGTCCAGTGGTGAAGACTCCGTGCCTCCAATGCAGGGGGCACAGGTTAGATCCCTGGTTGGGGAACTAATATCCCACAGGCCACGCTGCGTGGCCAAAAAAATAAAATGAAATAAATTGATAGTCATAGGTGACTTGTGGTCTCAATAAATTGAAAATTTCTCCTAATACTAATGACATTCTTTTGCTGAATCCTCTCCTGGTTTCCTCTGAACTACCAGGAATTATATTCAAAATTTTTCTAAGCCTTATAATAGTGTCAAAAATTATATATTTTATATCTTTAGTGCTAAGTCATTTAGTGAATGCTGTCATTTTATTTTTGTTCTTCTTCGATCCAGAGCTTTACAAACTTAAATTGGCCAGGTTTCAGGATTCAATAAATTGAACAAACTTAAAAAAAATTACGCTTTCATGTCTGTTATCAAACCACAAATGCATTTTCATAAACCATATTAGAAAATCTATTAGTTTGCCTCTTAGAATAGCTACTTTGTTTTGTTTCAAAGGGCTTATCATTATTTGTTTCAATAAACTTCTGCTTCATTTTCAGTTTCCTTTAGTTTAATTGACTTTTTGACTTTATCTGTCAACTTTAATAAATCATTTCTTTCTTGTAAAATATGGACAGCTGTTAGAATATAATTTACTAAAGCTAAATCTTTTTAAATTTTTTACTTTTCAAATATTTAACTATTCCCATTTTGCAATTTCTATTATGTGCCTTTACAAGTTTTGGTGAGATTTACAAATTACTTTTGTAGCTTACCATTAGTACTGCTTTGCCCATTGAGGTCTAAATAGCTTCCATCATCCAATATACCAATTTTCAATCTTCAGATATATTTTTCTTTCTGTACAGTAACAAATATAATTCAAAGAAAATAAATGGGTCATTCTCCTAAAGCATAGAGTGCTTTATAAACAACGTGCATGACAAGGCAGGTAGTGCTGCAGATGTTTCCCAGATATCTCTATGACAAGATGCCCATTAAACATTCTACACAATTAACTTTAACTAATGGGTTAATATGGAAATTTGTATTACTGATTTTTGCTTACTGCACGTACTATTATAATCTTTACCAAGAGTATAGTAAAATTATGCCATACAACTGTAAGGTCCAATATAGTCAATCACATAAAAGCTGAGGTTGGGGCTTCCCTGGTGGCGCAGTGGTTGAAAGTCCGCCTGCCGATGCAGGGAACACGGGTTCGTGCCCCGGTCCGGGAAGATCCCACATGCCACGGAGCGGCTGGGCCCGCGAGCCATGGCCGCTGAGCCTGCGCGTCCGGAGCCTGTGCTCCGCAACGGGAGAGGCCACGGCAGTGAGAGGCCCGCGAACCGCAATAAATAAATAAATAAACATAAAACAGGTGGTGCCTAATAGGTCCTTCACAAATGTACATTTTCTTCCCTCTTTCCTGCCTCTCAGTGTACTGATTAAAAAAGAGCCAACGGAGAAATCTTGAGGATATAAGGCAGGGAATGAAATAAGGCCCTCAAGAGGCAGAAAGAGAGGGAATCAAAAACAGGAGAGCTTGTTTGGTCTAGGGCAGGAGGACAAACAACTTTTCTTGAGATGAAAGGCAGACGTAAAGAAGCATAGGGGAGGTTAGAAGAGTTTACATTTAACAGGAGAAGAATGGAGGAGGAGGAGGAGGGAATGCTAGATTGACAAATACCATTTATTTTTAATTTTTTGGTAAATTTATTTATTTTTGGCTGTGTTGGGTCTTCGTTGCTGCACATGGGCTTTCTCTAGTTGCGGCGAACGGGGGCTACTCTTCGTTGCGGTGCGTGAGCTTCTCATTGCGGTGGCTTCTCTTGTTGCGGAGCACGGGCTCTAAGCGCGCGGGCTTAGCTGCTCCGCAGCATGTGGGATCTTCCAGGAGCAGGGATTGAACCCGTGTCCCCTGCATTGGCAGGCGGATTCTCAACAACTGCGCCACCAGGTAAGTCCCTAGATTGACACATTTTAAACCTCCATCAGGATTAGATGAAAAATAAAAGGGCTACTGAGGTTTTTAATACATTAATTTGCAATGGCTACAGCAGTTGTGAAAACGTTCCCCAGCAGCACTTGGCAACGTGGGAGGAGCAAAGCACGTGGACCGTTGGATTCATGCAGGATTGGGAACTGGCAGGATGAGAGGGGCCTAAGGAAAGGAGGAAAGTGATCCGAGAAAGCTCTTGAAAGCCTCCCTTAAGTGAACGACTATAGGTTATAGGTTAAGAAGAGAAGGAAGTAAGGAAGTTGACAGAGTGGAATAAGAGAAGAGCTGATGTATTTAAAATCTTGCTGAGGTCTGAAAGTCATTTATAGCAACATAACTAGCCTTCATTCTTTTGATTTTCCCAACAAAGAAAATCAATTTGATTTTCTTCTGTATTAACCATCATGACTATGGTTCAAGTGAAAAGAATAGATTTTTGATGATTTAATACATAACTTTTTATAAGTCCCCAATTCAATGCCAAGCATTTCTGTCACTGAAAGGCAAGATAAAAATGACAAAAGAGGGCTTCCCTGGTGGCACAGTGGCTAAGAATCTGCCTGCCAATGCAGGGGACATGGGTTCGATCCCTGGTCCGGGAAGATCCCACATGCCGCAGAGCAACTAAGCCTGTGTGCCACAACCACTGAGCCTGCGCTCTAGAACCCGCAAGCCACAACTACTGAGCCCAAGTGCCACAACTACTGAAGCCCACGCGTGCCTGGAGCCAGAGGCCACTGCAATAAGCCCGCGTACTGCAACGAAGAGTAGCCCCCGCTTGCCGCAACTAGAGAAAGCCCGCGTGCAGCAACAAAGACCCAACACAACCAAAAATAAATTTAAAAAAATAAATAAATAAATGAGAAAAGAATCATGAGTAGCACCAGGCCAAAATTAATTTGATTAGCTAAGAAATAATCTACTTAAGCAATCATTATACTTATAGGTAAATAACTTCATTTCTGTCTATATAGTTAGCATTAGATATTTTTTAATATCAAGTTTGTTGTAGGTTCATAAAAACAAAATTCAAATATCCATTGTATAACACAAATATGTATGATTTTCAGGTTTCCTTGGATCAATTAAAATGGAAGACTCAAATTATTCTAAAAGTAAAGGCAATACCCAACTTTTCAAAAAAGATTTAGGTTGAGTGCTTTGGTGAGAATTTCTCATACAAAAATACGGTGGTTTGATCTAAGATAACACACTGTACAACCAGTCAAGCAAAATGTAATGCTACTGAGAAGTACAAACTTTCATTCTGGGATGTCAGTGACACTTCTCATACAGAAATCAGGGTCTCTTTTTTCATACCTCTTGTGCCATAAGATGGCTCCAGGGGCTGAGGGCTTAAAATGAAACAAAAGGGATAGTCAGGGTTAAGGCACTATAAAGCTAACTGTGCCTGATAGTGTAGCCTTTGGCTAATTTTCAGTCAGGCACTAGCTCTCAGGTTAACACTTTTCTTTCCTTTAATCAGAGATTAAAGATGCCTACTTCCTTTTCCATTCAAGCACCAACTGCCTATAGTGGGGTTAACGATGCGGATGGGAAGGAAAAGGACAGTTCCCCCAGCTTTTGTACTTGTGAGCAAACAGCTCTTTTATTTTTACTACTAATGATAAGTCAGTATAAAAAGGTTTAAAGGCTCCTTCCTAAAATACTTTTTCCATGTACCTCCCCCCCCCCCCCACAAATGGAAAGATACTGCTGTACCCAGATACTAATTAGTTTTGAGGCACAAGTTACATTAGAAGGAAAAAGAATTTGGGCTAGTGTGTATATTTCATTCAGTGGAGACTCCTTGGTTAAACAGCAGAATTTGCTGGGTTGGGAGGAAGGAAAAGAGGCCAAAATGCTTACTGCTTGTCACTGTCAGCTTTCTCATGGAAGACTTTACTAAGGGAGTTTCCAGGGAGGAGAATGAGCTATTCTAAGCAACTACATTTAGGAAGAAAGAGGAGTTCCTGTGGTTTTTGGGCCAGCTAGCTATAGAAACTGGTCCCAAGTAGTCAATGGCTGGGAAATGGGGTAGATGAATTGTGAACTGCCCATATAGTACAGTTAGGAAGTAAAAATTCCTGGAGCTGAAGTCTTCTTTATTGACAGAATCAACAGAACATGCATGGCAAAGTTGGCCACAACGTCCCAACACAGCACATTCTGACATTCAAATTAGACTCATTTAAATGTGGCTCCTTTTGATTCCTTCAACTTGGTACTATGATTATCTGTACACGGGGATTCTATATTGAAACAACCTCACTCACATCACCACTATCACTCAGTTTTTGGAGACTAACAGCTTAGTCCAAATTTTAAAAAAGGTAATAGGCTAAAAGACAAAAAAAAAAGTCAACTAAGCGATCAGGCCTAATCAAGAATGGCTTAATATTATTCATTCTCTTCTTTGAACATTTTGCTTAAGTGTTTTACTAGAGCTACTAGCTCAGGGTTCCCACCACATGCATCGATTTGTTTATAGGCTTTAGATTCAAGCTCTTTAAGAGTACTCCGAGTGTATTCAAAAGAACCTATGTTCTCAAGATAATGTACACAGTATTTTTTAACGTCTACATTTTCGGTTCTCTGGCGCAAGATATTCTGCACCTGGGTGCTTTCAGGCCTCGACCAAATAGCATGAATAGTAGGGAATGAGAACTTTCCCTCTGTTAGATCTTCACAAAAGCTTTTGTTTTCACTATATTCTTTGGAGTGTAGATTAGCATAATCATCCCTAATTTGGAAAAAGAGCCCAAGTGTATTCAGTAGTGGCTTTAAATCTTCTTTGTAATCAGAGAACAACTGCATGAGACCTACTGCTAATCCAAATAGTCCACCTGTCTTTTGCAGCACCATTGCTTTATATTCTTCTTCAGTGGGACAAGTGTAATTATCCCTCCAGTAGATATCCAGGCCTTGTCCCTGATGGAGTTCTAAAAGCTGGCGGGTAAAAAGCTTTACTGCATCTGGGTGATCAAGGGTTAAGACTTTCTCTAGGCCAAGAAAATACACATAATTGGCAGAATTGATGACAGATGGAATTCCGTAGATGCTGTGTGCCACTGGAAAGCCACGACGGAGTTTTGAGTTGTCTTCAATATCATCGATGAGTAAACTGGCATTATGCAACATTTCCGTCACTTCAATGATAATCTAACAAGAAATGCAATTGAAAAATTTCATTTTATTTGAATTATTCAAAAGAGCTTATAAATACTTATTGTATATTAACAGATTATAAAAGTGTCAGGTGCCTTAGTTTTTACAACTAGTTATTATGTAGCAACCTCAATGGAAGATATTGTATGATCATTAAACTGAATTAAGAGCTAGGAGTATTTTTACATGATATCTATTAATTTCTTGGAGATTAAGAATAAGGTTAGAATTGCCTAAATACCTGTAGCTTGTCTTCTGGAACTTTTAGCCAATGATTAAACGCCTGTGAAAGTTTGGTTCTCACTTGTTTACCTGCATTTAAAGAATAAAATTTGGCAATAAATTAATATTTTTAATTACAAGAAACACATTCAGAAACTTCCTGTGAAACTAACAAAACTTGACAAATCCAGCCCCACCAATCCATTATCTACTGTAGAGCTTGTCTTCCACTGATGGGCCCTACTACCTCCCTCCAGCAAAACTCATATCCTAAAACGCACAACCTTTTAAAATTAGGGCAGGAAAAAGAGAGTTCTAGGACTCCAAGGACCCATCAGTAAGCTCACTCCTTTCATCTTAACTTGTATCAACAGTTTTGGAATGGAATGTGTGGGTTTTTTTTTATTGGAGTACAATTGCTTTACAATGTTGTATTAGTTTCTGCTGTATAACAAAGTGAATCAGCCATATGCATACGTATATCCCCATATGCCCTCCCTCTTGCGTCTCCCTCCCACTCTCCCTATCCCACCCCTCTAGGTGGTCACAAAGCACCGAGCTGATCTCCCTGTGCTATGTGGCTGCTTCCCACTAGCAATCTAATTACATCAGGTAGTGTATATATGTCAATGCCACTCTCACTTCTTCCCATCTTACCCTTCCCCCTCCCTGTGTCCTTTATTCCTGTCCTGCTCCTAGGTTCTTCAGAACCATTTTTTTTTTTTAGATTCCATATATATGTGTTAACATACAGCATTTGTTTTCCTCTTTCTGACTTGCTTTACTCTGTATGACAGACTCTAGGTCCATCCACCTTACTACAAGTAACTCAATTTTGTTTCTTTTTATGGCTGAGTAATATGGAATGTGCTTTTAGGGAATTATGATCTAATACATTCCTTTTTTTGAAAAGGGAGCCAGTCTAGTTAGTGGCAGTTAATTAGCACCATCCACTTCAGAGGCTATAGGTATTTTTTTTTTTTTACTGACATGTAGTTGATTTTCAATGTTGTGTTAATTTCTGCTGTACAGAAAAGTGATTCAGTTATACATATATATACATTCTCTTTTAAAATATTCTTTTCCATTATGGTTTATCATAGGATACTGAATATGGTTTTCTGTGCTATACAGTAGGACCTTGTTTATCCATTCCATATATAACTATAGCTTTTTTTGAGTAAATGTACTTTGCTATTGAATTACCTTATAGAATTACCTCTTAAAATTATCTACCATTCCTTTATATTAAGATTTTAGAGACTGGACAGCTCTGCTTCTTTCCTATCAAAATGTGAATTTCCACTCCATGACGTATTCCCTTTTAACATCCTGAATTTAGTCAAAAGTTAATCTCTTTATTTTGACTAGGGCCATTAGTTTTTCAATATTATCTTTTTCTTACACAGAAAGCTCAAGAGAGGTCTTTGGGTAGTAGTCACCATTAGAAGTTGTTTTAGCCCAAATATAAAGGAATGGTATATTCCTTTATATATAAAACCACAACAATTTAATAAAAATGTTCTTTCTATGAGCTTCCTGCTAAAGCGAACGCACAGTAACACCCTAATTTCAGATTAGGTTTCAGGAAAATAGTTACATAAAGTTTCAGTAAACAAAAACAGTATTTTCTGAGTCCGATCTGTGTTTTCTCTGCACCAATCAGCCAAACAAATGAATACACACACCCTCATCACATACCCACATGGAACAAAGTTTCACTTTCTGTGAGAAGTCTAAAAGGGAAGGATCTCTTAGGGTTCTGGAAGCAGTATTCTCTGTCTACTAACCCTTAGAATGTGGTCTGAATAGCAATTATATCCTTTATCCTTCTGATTTACTTTCCATTTTGATAAAGGTCAATCTGGGCTATACTGAGAAGGCACAATTGTGCAAAGTAACCCTATAACCTTAAAAAAGAAGTTAAGAAGATGAAGAACAGAGAATCAATGTGCAGGCACATTTTCCCCTTCACTTCAGAATGTATTTAGAAAACAGTACAATAAATGGCTTAACTTACAGGTACTCAGGTATTTACATATCTATGTATTTATTTATTTATTTATGGCTGCGTTGGGTCTTCGTTGCTTCATGGTCTTTCTCTAGTTGTGGTGAGCGGGGGCTACTGTTCGTTGCAGTGCGTGGCTTATCACTGCGGTGGCTTCTCTTGTTGCGGAGCATGGGCTCTAGGTGCAAGGACTTCAGTAGCTGTGGCTCATGGGCTCTAGAGCGCAGGCTCAGTAGTTGTGGCGCACAGGCTTAGTTGCTCCGCAGCATGTGGGATCTTCCCGCACCAGGGCTCGAACCCGTGTCCCCTGCATTGGCAGGTGGATTCTTAACCACTGCGCCGCCAGGGAAGTCCCCTCATGTTTTGTTTTAATATTACAGTAATTACTGTTTCCTCTTTAAGACCTTAACGTTACTGACTCCCTTTCTGCAGGCTCTCTTCTTCCTCCATTTCAAAACCCACCCTCTACCTCCCACTGCAAAGGCCTGGGGACCTACACTTCTACGCTAGGGTAAAGAAAGCAACATAAATAAAAGTCATTCTACTTCATTAATTTCAGAATATCCTAATATCGACAAGAGTAACTCTGAAGCTCTCTGTGAAAAATACTTTATGCATAACACAGTTTCCTCTTTCTTTAGGAAACTCTTTTGAGGTTATATTCTATCATGGGTGCAAGAGTATATTTGATTTGAAAAATAAAAAGATGGGATACCTAATGAGAGTCTTAAATATGTTATCTAATGGCCTAAAACATTACTTCCAAATAATGAGGATTAAAAAAAATGTTACAGAAGTAGTTCATTACACAGGTAAGCGTTGCTGTTAAAATGTAACTACAGGCAGTCCTTGTTCTGCGCAGTAGTGGAGCAGAGACACTGGGTGGTGCTAGTTGGACACTTGTCATCACTGGTAACTGGCATGTTTTATGGTAGCCCAGTTCCAACCAGTGTTTGCCAGCGTGTAACAAAATAAGTCCAGCAATAGGTGGGAAGAGTACAGGAGAAATAGTGCTACGTTTCTCAATGGGAGACTCTTAAATAAGTAAAGTTACTGGCTGCTGAATAAATGTCACTCAAAAGCAGTCTCTTGGCTTTTTCTTAAACAGTAGGCAACTTTTCCCTTGCATTCTCTGCTTGTCTCTCCTCCATTCTTTTGAAGCATTGACATTAACAAGTATGTCTCCATGAGGGTCTGCCAGAATAGAAATGACACTAATCATGATGGTTTCCAAGGTGGAAGTAGGGAGCTACCACTCTTCTGGCTTCAGACAACAGTACTTATCCTCCCCAGACTCATGAAGAATAGAAATGCCATTGAGGAGTGCTCATCAAGAAAAGTGTGCACTTTAGAACAGAAGTGAAAAACTTTTTACCGTGATTGAGTTGAGATCATCACTACAGTTGAGCCACACTATGGGCTAAATAGGTTTCTATAGTTGTCAACTTACTTTTTTTTTCTGGGCCATGCCGCGCCGCTTGTGGAATCTCAGTTCCCTGATCAGGGATTGAACCTGGGCCCTCAGCAGTGAAAGTGCAGAGTCCTAACCGCCGGACTGCCAGGGAAGTCCCAACTTATCACCTTTTAGTAACTGGAAGTTTTATTACAAGAAGCCACACTTATCACATGCATGAGTTTTTCCTTGCTACTATCATTTCCCAGAAAAGCTTAAAAAAAAAAAAAAAAAAAAGAAAGTAAAATAGAACAGGTGCATATATATGATTAGGCAGGTGTTTCTTTAGGAAGCCATGTTCAAGTGACTCATCTTTATATAGGAATAATGTGGGCAATGCTTCCAAGTAATGTGCTTTGGATGCTTTACTATTTGTCTCTTAAAGGAACTAGTAGTATAAGAAATGCAGTGTATGTGATAATGGAAAACCTGAACAGGGAAGTTAAGTGAAGCTTCTTCTTGTTTCACAAATTGGCAGAACATCCCCTAATATATAAAGAGTAGGGAATAGGAATGTGTGGCATCCATAAAGAATAAAACTTCTAATGAGATACTCAAATGTTTTAACTGTTTTTATTTTTTTAGTTATGTTATAAAATTGGATATTTTTTAACGGTTGCCTCAAAAACGTCCCTTTTAAGAACAAAAAGTTGTAAAAGTTTATTATTGTTTTCCTCATATGTATCTTCTTACAAAATAGAAAGTAGAAACTCTCAAGAGCTGGCAAGTCTAACCTTTTCTGTATGCTAATATTTAAATGACCATTACTTTATACAGATGACCCTATATGTACTATAACTAAACTGTTACCTGGTAACTGAAGTAAGTACTTGTAAGGTTCTAGAAGAATTCTTTGGGCTGTTTCTTGAGTCTTCTCCATTGTTTTTTAATTTCAAAGCTGATCTGTAAAAAAGGAGAAACATAAAGATGATGTAGTTAACTAAATTATCTGAGTATCAAAGTGCAAAGGAATTTGTATTTGTATTTCAAGGTGTTTTAGTAAAGGTAAACTTTCAGTTTGGTTTTAAATGAAAATTCTACACCTATGAAATCGTGAAAACATTATGCTAAGTGAAGGAAGATGGTCACAAAAGGTCACATATTATATGACTCCATTTATATGAAATGTTCAGAACAGGCAAATCCATAGAGACAGAAAGTAAACTAATGATTGCATAGGGCTGGGGTGGGGGGAAGAGAAAGTGACTGCTAATGGGGGTTTCTTTTTGGGGGGATCAAAATGTTCCAGAATTAGACTGTGGTGCTGGCTGCCCAACCTTGTGAATGTAACAAAACACACTGAGTTGAATACTTTGAATGGGAAAACTATATGATATGTAAATTATATCTCTTTAAAAAAAAAAAAAAGGCAAATTCTTCATTTAAGTGATTATATTGGTCAAGGTGTTCACCTGGATTTTAAGTGGTTTCCTTAGTTACAAAAGTTACATTAAAAGCCTCTCCTAGGGGCTTCCCTGGTGGCGCAGTGGTTGAGAGTCCGCCTACCAATGCAGGGGACACGGGTTCGTGCCCTGGTCCGGGAAGATCCCACATGTCGCGGATCGGCTGGGCCCGTGAGCCATGGCCGCTGAGCCTGCGCGTCCGGAGCCTGTGCTCCGCAACGGGAGAAGCCACAACAGTGAGAGGCCCGCGTACCGCAAAAAAAAAAAAAAAAAAAGCCTCTCCTATTTTATCAACCATAAAAGGCTTAAACTGTTGACATCAACATCAAAAGAAAACCACAGAATTAGATACTTCTATACTTGATCATATAAATTAATAAACATACTTTTTTTCTAAGCATTAAAACGAGTATGTTTTATACATTTGACCCTTAAACAACAGCGGGGTTAAGGGCACCAACACCTTTCCCTCCGCACACACACACACAGCTGAAAATCTTCTGCAGCCACAGATTCAACCAAGTGCAAATCATGTAATACTATAGTATGTACTTATTTTAAAAAAATCCATGTATTAGTGGAGCCAAGCAGTTCCCACTCACGTTGTTCAGGGTCAACTGTGTATTTAAAATATAAGGAGCAAATCCTATTCTGCATTTTCTTCACAATCAATCCATTTCAGACATTCTGATTAAGACATGCATTTACTTGAGTGCAATTATATTATTAAAAATATTCCCCTGTAGTGACTTATTATTCTGAATTTTATATTTACTCCGATATTTCCTAGAACATCACTCAGTTTTCCTAGAATCCCCCTTTACTATTGAATCTCTACTATTTCTTTGTAAATATCTATTGCTATTTTTTTGTTTGTCCTCCTATTAGGAGTCTTCATTTCTGTTTTTGTTGTTTTTTCTCTTTTTTGGGGAATGGGAGGGAGTTTTCATTTCTAATTGGCACACTTTAGAAGGTTTCTCACCTTTGTCTACTTTCTTTTGCTTCTTGGGACAATGATTTGGTCTCTAGGATCATGAGACTAAAAGATTGAGAAGTGTATTTTCTGTAGTCTAGTCCTGAGTATCTAGGTGAAACAATACTAAAACATCAGCACTTCCCAAAGGAAATCCTTTCAGCAATATGAATCTTAAGAGAAACCTTTCATATAGGAAACTTCTACATCTGCCTTGACCAACAATTAATGTTAAGTATGTTGCAAGGGAAAAAAGTTCAGAAAATATTTCAAAATAATCCAAATACCAGTTTAGTAACCTATTACCTATACTGCTTAAAGTTTGACACAGATTATCTTAAGAGATTAAAGAAAGAAAAGAAGATGATGCGCAGGAAGAATAATCACTTAGGTTAAAAGATTATTGAACAGAATTAAAAGTAGAATTTTAAAAAAGCATCTCAAATACTATTCTATTTAAACCAGTTAGTAGCCATCTCTTCCCAACTAGGTTGAGAATAAAAATTATGTTTATCTTTTTCACAGCCTCCAGAACACATCTGACTTAATTTAAAAATCAGTAAGACCAACTTCCAATAATTCTCTTTTGTTTCTGTATCAGTAACAACAATTCGCTGCTAGACAGATTTTCAGCGCTAATCTGTTTCAATTCTTAGGGCTTAGCTGGTTGATGTTTTGTTCGACTGAAAATATTAGTTATGAACTTTAAATAATCATTCTTTCCTTTGCTCACTCCGGTAAGTTTAAGAATACTCACTTAACAAATAAGTCAATTAATGTTCCTTCCCCAGAGAATGTTTGCATGCAAGTATTCTCAACAGTGGGAAAACACAGAAGCCTCAATTTTGCTAGGTACTGAAAACTAAAGTTTTGTGTCTTCTGAAGAGTCTGAGGGTTTTTACATTACCGTGGCATATACTGATTTGGCTCTTTTTCTTTTCTTCTTTTTTAACCCAAAAGACTCCAATTTATCACACCTAGAAATTTCAGCTATCACATACTGGACCTGAATATAAAGAGGCATTAATGTGTTACATGAACTCTACTAATTTACTTTTTAAAAAGTAATTAATTTTTAAACTATTTTACCGAAGTATAATTGATTTACAATGTTCTGTCTAATCTACTTTTAGAACGAACCACCACAGGATGCCTCTGTGGGAGTCTGAAACTACTCATTTTCAAAACTGGGAAACTGCCTTACATTTGTTCAAACAACGCATGATGAATATTAATTAACACAAAATCAGATTCTCTCCTCCGTGTGGACTACTGAAGCAATATCCCCCTGGTCCTCTACTATTCAGCCAGTGACCTTTTCGAAATTCAAATCTGGTCCTATCTCCCTTCTGATTGGCAACCCTCCGAAGTTATCCCATGGCTCTTAGATAAGAACAAAACTCCCTAACAGAGCGTATCAGGTTCGGACAGCCAAGCCCCGGCTCCCCCCACCACGCGCCACCCCCGGCCCAGCCGATCCTCAAGCTTTAAAAAGCTCCCTCCTGGAAGAAGGCTTTCCAACGTGATGTTCTTTCTCTCTGGAATGTTCTTTCCGTAGTTAACTCCCGCTAACCCTTCCACTCTCGGCTCGATCCTCACTCCCTCGGGCAAGCCTTCCCTCATCTCCCTAAGGCAAACTCCCTATTTCCAATTCTCTTATCACCACGAAACTCTCCTTCGTGGCACTCACACCTGTTGCAATATCACACTAACTTGTGTGGCCATCCTGCCTGTCTCACTAGGCTCAGGCTCACGAAGGCAGGGACCACACCAGGCGGTGGCGTTCAAATGTGGGAAAGACGAAATGAACGAAGGGACGTACGGCGAGTACCTTCCAATGCGTTAGAGAACGAAATCCGGGCACACGCACAGAAAAGTGAAAATATCGTGAAAAGTAATTTCTTAAAAAGGGATGGGTCTGTTTTCAGAATTGCTTAATCGACAAAGTGTAAGCGCAGCTGTGAAGCGGGGGGGTGCATCCTTCCACTCGAACTCCGGGAGACGATGGATGGGAGTGAAGAAAATTGCCGGAGAGGTACATGGAAGGAATTTAAACAACTTCGAGGCATATTTTCCACAGAGGCTTGGCAGAAGGGCTTCCAAAGCCGACTCCGTCTAGCAGATCCCGCAGGGTCGGTGAGGTTCCTGCTTCCTCTCCGCCCCGAGACCCCCTTCCGCTCCGCGGGGTCCCCTACCGCTCCTCCCCTTCTCCAGCGAGAGGATGGAAAATTCAGACACAATCCGGTTCAGCATCCGGGTCCTCACCCTCCTTTCTTTCTTTCCTCTCAGCTCCGCCTCCCAACCTCCCCCACCCTCACTCCCCATCCGGGTTCCCCCCAGCCGCCACCACAGCCACTCACGGTTCGAGGATGATATCACAACTTTCACGCCGGGGGTCCGGGAGTAGCAGTACCCAGCATCAACTTCCCACCTTATAGTTCAGAACAAGGCTCCCCCGGGTGCCTACATGAATCCCTCCCCTCACCTCACGATAGCACTCTCCGCCCTCCTCACCCGCCAGCGACACCGCATTGCTCGGTGCAAGAAAATGCGCCATCCCGCTTACACTGCGCAGGCGTCGTTGCCGCCTCCCCTTTGCTTTGTCGCCCCGCCCCCTTTCCCTCCCCCCATTCCCCGTCTCACGTAGGCGCGGGGCGTTGCGGGTCTTGCAGTTCTCAGGGGCAAGGCCTCGCGCATTGGCCCCAGAGGCTGGACTACATTTCCCGGGGAGCTTTGAGGCGTAACTTTCTGTTTCCATAGAACTGGTGGGAAAATGGCGTCGTTGTTTGTATCGCGGGGACCAATAGGAACAGGGTATGGGCGGGTTCTAGAGAAGTCTAACCAATCCGAGGTCGTCTAAGAGGCCATCCGGGAAAGAGATAGGGGAGGGGAAAAAAAGTCTAGGGGAGGGAAGAAAGGAGGGAAGGGGGGGGGACTTGGGGTGGGGGGGAAGCGATGTTTGCCCGTCAGTCGAGTCCGGAGTGAGGAGCTTAGGCGCCGGAGCTGAGGGAGACTCTTGCGCTTAAGCTTGCAGCCGCCACGGCCACCGCCTGGACCTTTGCCCGGAGGGAGTCGCAGAGGGTCTGTCGCCGCCGTCCTCTGCAGGGCAGCGCGACTGGGGGCCCGGACCTCCAGTCCAGGAGGGATTTTTCGTCGTCCCCCCTCCCCCCAGCGAGGGAGCCCGAGCGGCCGCCAAACAAAGGTACCAGTCGCCGCCGCGGGAGGAGGAGGAGCCGGAGCTTCAGCCTCAGCAACCGCTGGACCCGCCGCCCTTCTTCCCCCATCTCTCCCCCGGGCCTGCTGGTTTTGGGGGGGAGCAGGGGAGGGGACTCTGGACGTGCCAGGGTCGGAGCTTGTCTCCGAGGAAGGTAGGGGCATTTTCTGGGGCTTTCGCGGTCTCGTAAGGGGGTCTTCGGGGGAGTCACCGGGCCCGGCCGGGGAGCCGGGGAAGATCGCTGGGATGGTGTCCCCCGGCGTCCCAATTCGGGGCCTCGGCCTCCGAGGAACTCGCGTCGCCCCCCTCCCCCCCGCAGTTGCCGAGTCCGAGTCGCCCCCCACCCTGGCGGCCGCACACTCGGCGCTTTAGTGCCCCTCGGCCGCGGTGGGGGGCCCCGACCTGTGGGGGGGCTCTGCCGCCGCCCGGTCCCTCGGCGCTCTCGCCGTCCCCGCGGCCGGTAGACGTGGATGCCGCTCGCACTTGTCGGGTGTCCGCCCCGGAGCGGGACGTGGGCTGAGGCTCTGCAGCGGGTCCGTGTAGCCCGCGGCCCTCCGGCGGGTCCGCCGCCCCCGCCGTCCTCCCTGAGGCCCGGCCCGCGCCCGCTTGGACGCGGGGTGCGCAGCCCTTCCGAGGGGGAGCGGCCGGGCCGGCGCGCAGGCCCGCGGGCAGGAGGGCAGTCGACCCCGCGCCGGCCCTCGGGCTTGTAGTGAGTTTCTTCTCTGACAGAAATGGCGTCATTGTCGGAGACGGGAAACTCCGTCGGGTCCCGACAATGGGGACGGGAAGCTGTCGAGCTGTGTAGGTGGTCGGGTTTGCGGGGATGGTGGGGCCAGAGGGGGCCCCGGCTCGGCGTTTGGTGGTTCGGGGACCGACGCCTCCTTCGGCTCCTTGTCGGGGTGCAGGCTTCGCATGGTTCCCTCCGCCTCCGCCGGTGCAGAGGGGTGCCCGTGGTGTTGACGGGGTGTCTTTTGTTTCGCCTCCAGGTGCAGGTGAATCTGGTGTTTTCGAGGGGATTGCGGCCCCAGGATCATCATGAAGGTAAGATCGCCTCCAGAAAGCCAGCTTTGGGGGCTAGAGGATCCAGGAAGTGAGGGGTTTGATCGGGGTCGTGTGAGCGACCCTCGAGTTTTGCCGAGGAAGGTGTGTGGGGTGGCTTGGGGCCCGAGTTCGTCCCCGGGGACGACGGGGGTTAGCTGCCGTGGATCTCGGTGGGCTTTGCTGTGGACTTGGAGCCTGTTATAGGATATCTCGCTGAGGATGATGTATTTTCCCCCGTATAGAACCTCTGTTTTTGCAGGGAATGAATGATAGGAATAACTGCGTGAATTTAAGTGTTTTAAAAGCAGGTCAAGTAATCTGACTCTAGAAACTGAACCGTACTGTGGTTCTATCGGTTACGCCGATGAAAGAACATCTCATTTATTGTGTGAACAGTACTGTGAATTTTTAGTAGACCTATTAGATTAGCGAAATCAAATATAATATTAATCGAAAGATTTTCAGGAAAATGTTGGTCATCTTTAGACAACTCAGAGATAGCAGTTGTTCCTCATATTTCCGGAGATTTAGGATTATATGGTGTGTGTTCCTCTACTGATCCATTTGGTCTCTAAATTATCAGATGCTCTATTGCACTGTGATGAAACCGAGGTGGAAAACCGATGGTCAGGTTCCTCTTAAATGTAAACATGTTAACTGAATTTAGGATGTTGTCTAAAAAGTGTAATCTACTTAAATGGTGGAAGAAATTATAGTCATAAAAGGACAGGTTTTTTTTTTTTCACTTTAGAGAATGTGTAATTGAATGCTGTCATATTTTTTAATGCACTTGAGGATGAAAAGCCTTAGATATCTGAAATGTCTAGATTCAACTGGTGGAACTTAGAGACTAGCAGATATTTTTCATCCATTGCAAATTCACAGGTGCTTGAAAGGAGTACAGGGTTTTCACAAGGATAGAAATGCAACAGTTAGTATGTTAAAATGTGGGTGTCATCTACTTTTGATAGTTCCTTTGAATTTTTTTTAAAAAAATTTATTTCTCTTCAGAATCAGGACCGCTTTCATAGTACTGCATTCAGATTAAGATTTGCAATACTTGTGTTTATGGTAGAAAGTGAAAGCTGTGGTCACTTAAATATTTATCAGTTATACAAAGTAATTAAATTTCATCCAGTTTTTTTTGTGTTTTATTTTTTTAGGTTTTTTTATTCTTGAGTTTGGGGTGCTGTAAACTCCCACCTGAAACAGTTTATATCTGCTGAATTACTATTTCACCTTCATGTAAATGAAAAAACAGTGATGTTTCAGAAATGAATCCCTTTTGTTAATCACAGATGCTAGCTACACGGTCTGTGACCTGTATGAATCAGTGACAAGTAAATTTATCAGGGAAAACTATATATCTTCTTTGGTGTTGGACAACAATTTCTTAAGAAAAGTGTTGGGTTGAATAATATATAATAAGTTCAGAAGCTGATTAATACAGGATTTAGTATGGAATAAATGTAATCTGTCACAGTTTCCAGTGTAGTGCCTGGCACATCTTGAGCACTCTGTTAATGTTTGGTTAAAAGAAATGTAGTAAAGTTGAAGGTCTTTTATATTTTAGATTGTCTTACCTTTTCTTTCTTCCTTTCATTTCCTTTTTTTTTTTCTTCAATTTATCTGTTTAAAAAAATGAAAGTACGTTGGAAGCTTCAGCCCTGAAAGTTTCACGGTATTAGGCAAATGCAAATATTTTGGTGTCATTTTTAGAACTACTCATTTTAAGGGCTCAGCATTTCCATTATTACTGGCTTATAAAAAAAGTTACTAGTAATGTTAAAAGGAAAAAATTGTTAAAGTAATTTTCTGATTTTATGAAAGAAGAACTGTTATTGTCAGTATAGTAAGTCCTCTCTTTGGGAATCTGCTAGTAATCAGAAGTCCTAAAGATGTAGTTTATTTCTTTCAACTTAATTTTTTATGTTGTGAAAGTTGAGAGGCTGCGCATTATCGGTATTTTGCTTTAACAAAATTGAAATTCCAAAAGTATGTAGTATTGATTATATTAGGCTTAGATTTTCTTGTTTGTGTGTTTCCAGTTTTTATATTGTAATGACAACTGAGCTGTAGAAGGATTTATGCCAATTATCTGATCTTATCAAACAGATTTGTACTTTGTAGCAAGCTTTTAAGTTTGTAGTATGTGTCCTACTAGTCACAGAATTAAATTTTATTAAGTGATAGTGTACTGAGGTAATTGAAAGTGTGTAGGAATACACTTCTTTGGTTGTTGCTTTAAAGTCCCCAAACAATGAAAAAATATATGTAGCATTTTAAATGCTATATGTTTTAGAAGCAATTTTCCTGTTAGAATTTACTTAAATAAATAAATAAGGCCTCTTTACTGACGAATATACTGTATCTCATGGTATTTTTGCCCAGTGTGTTTTTGAGACATATGACTATAACGCAAAAGCAATTTTGTGCTTTAACATAGATCATGATGTTGGTGTTATGTTCAGTTTATTTTTCATCTTTTTGGTAAACCTTTCAATGTCACTGATAGCACATTATCAGGAAATGATAGATTATTGAAGTTTATAAATAATTCTAAGACTTAGTTATGTCAGATACAGTTCCTACTTTTTTCTAAAACTTTTTTTTTTTTTTTTTTTTTTGCTTTTCTATTGCGCAGGTTATTAACATCTCTCATTACATTGCAGTAAATTTTGAAGTGGAAATGGGCTGGATAGAGTAGACATTTCAGAATCTTTAGGGGATAAGTGATTTAGGTGGTTGTACTTAGGATCTGGGGAGATGGGCTTTTTCAGATGTACCATTCTCTCCTCAGTAATCACTGCCTGAGACCACATAAAAATAATGGATTGATTACAAGTGGCTTTTTAAATGTCCTTTGCTTGTGTGAGTATTCTCAGTCCCTTTCCCCTTTCTCCCCCCCTTCCTTTTCCCTTTCCTCTCTCTGGATCCCTCCCTCCCTCCCTCTTTCTCTTCTACCTTTCCTTCCTCTCTTCCTCCTTATTCTTTCCTCCCTCCCTCTCCCAATCTCCCTTCCTTTCTCCCTCCCCCTTTTATAAATCATTCATTTAACAACAACCCCTGCCATGTGTCAGGCAGTGTGGCATGAAGGTAAATATGCTCTCAGACCTGCTGTCAAGGAGCTCACAATTTAGTTGAAGACGGAGAAAAATAAAGCAAATAGTGCATATTGAATTATAGGACTATTTTTTGCAATATACAGTATTTGTGATAAGTGCAATGGGAGGACGTAAGAGGACACTTAAAGCAGAGAGCCATTGAAAGTTCTCTGGTGGAACTGGCATCTAAGCTGAGGGTTAAAGCTTTTGCTAGGCGAGAAGAGTAGAAGACAGTGTTTCAGATAGGGAACAACATATTGGAAAATAAAGGAAAGAACAAGATGAGGTATCTGGAAACTGTAAGTAGTTCACTATGGCTGGATTAACTTAAAGCGTGATGTATTCGGGGTGGGAATAGGAGGGCAGTGATGGGAGACGAAGTTAAGTTAGGGAGTTGAAAATTTTCTCGAAAGCTACATGGAGCCACTGAAGGTAAAGACACTGGTTTGTACTGTAGAGAGAACACTTTGGTAGTATTGTAGTGAATACGTCAGAGGGAGATCTGAATGGAAAGTCTGGAGACTCCAGGTGATAAGTCGAAGTGAGAAGTGAATAAGGACCTGAACTAATGTGGTGGGAGTGGAACAGAGGGAATAGATCTGAAATACCTAGGACGTAGAATTCAGGACTAATAACTCACCCTGGGGTGGGAGAAGATGGAGGTTTCTCTCTTGGGGCATGAGATAGATGTTATCGTCCTTTGAATCATGCTGTCACTGGAGTAAACATGAATAAGGTTCTGAGTATTTAAGGGACCTGTAGGAGGTCCACATCCAGGTGGACTTACTAATTAAGACCTAAGGGTAAGAGCAGGTCGAGTGAAGAGAAAGCAGAGGCTTGCTTAATCCAGTGTGAATGTTAACTTGTAGTTAATATTCATAATATTTCAAGCGATTTAGAACCATAATATGGCAAATGTATTTTGTGCTATAAATTTGTGGTCTTTTTGATGAATAGGTAATTTTATAAAATACCGACTTGTTTTCTATCCAAATTTCTAATCCTTCGCTTATTGTAATTTTTAAAAGTGTCCTAGACGAGTACATATTACACTGAAGAGTGTGTTTTTGCTAATTTAGCTTGTAAATTCAGTCACTGAGGAGATATTGTGTGCCTTCTTTGTGCCAGACATGGTTGTAGGTATTGAGGATACAGCAGTAAACAAAATAAGAATTCTTGTGTAGTTTACTGTCTACAGTCGACCCTAGAACTGCACTTATATGTGGATTTTTGATAAATACAAATATGCAGTGTAAATGTGTTTTCTTTTTATGATCTTAATATTTTCTTCTCTCTAGCTTACTTTACTGTAAAATACATATAACACTCAAAATATGTGTTAATCGACTTTTTATGTTACTGGTAAGGCTTTGGTTAACATTGGATTAGTAATAGTTCAGTTTGGGGGAAGTCAAAAGTTATACATGGATTTTCCACTGCATGGGGGTGGTGGCACCCCTAACTCTTACATTGTTCAAGGGTCGACTGTATTAGGGTAGACAGACAGCAAACCAGAAAAAAAGAAGTGATAAGTGGTATGAAGGGAAGTGAAGCAGAATCAGAATAAGAGGGTAGAGTGACTGAGAGTGTTGCTTTAGATTAGATTGTTTGACCTTGAGATGTTTAAGGAACAAGAAGGTGGCCTTTAGGGCTGGAATGGGAGGAGATGAGGCTTGAGAGGTCACAAGGGCCAGAACAATGTAGGCCACAGTACGGATTTAGAGTAAAATCTGAGTGTGCTAGGAAGTCATCGCAGAGTCTGGAGCAAGAGAGTGAAGTGGTAGTGTAGAGAATAGACCGTAGGGGGCAAGAGCAGAAGCAGGGAGATGCGTTGCACGTGGGTTCTGGTGAGAGAGATGGTGGCAGACCGGGTGTGGGAAATGGTTGTATTGAAGGTGAGGATGTAGAGTTTTAATGGATTGGGTGTGAGGGAAAAGTTCTGCTTGCTGCTGCTTACGGATGACTAACCCTCCCATCCCTGGCCCCTTTAAATAAAAATCTTTTTGCTGTGATTAGTTGGTGGATGGGATTCTTGGAACTGAGTGTAGCCAAGAAGCCGTTCCCAACTCTTAGCCTTCCCTTACTGGTGAGCAGTGAACACTGAGCTGAGCAGTCCTTTGTTTTTGTTTTTTTTTGTTTTGGTTTTGAATTTTAGGAAATGAGGTAAAATTCACCCTTTAAAGTATGCAATTCAGTATTTCTTAGTCTTTTCACAAGATCGTGTATCCATCACTACCGTGTAACTCCAGAACATTCTCACCTTCCCCCGAAAGCGTTCTCTCTTCCCTTTACCCCTCCCCTGATGATCGCTAATCTACTTTCTGTTTCCAAGAATTTGCCTATTCTGGACATTTCCTAGCAGCGGAATCATACAGTATTCCTTTTGTGTCTGACTTCTTTCACTTAGCATAATATTTTTAAGGTTCATTCATTTTTGTAGCATATGTCAGTATTTCATTCCTTTTTATTGCTGAATAATAGTCCATTTTCTGGATGTACCACATTTTGTTAATCCGTTTATTAGTTGTTGGACATGTGGATTATTTCTACTTTTTGCCTATTATGAATAATGCTGCTGTGAACATTATTTACAAGCTTTTGTGTGGACATGTATTTTCAGTTTTGGGGGGCGTCCTAGGAGTGGACCTTTCAGTTTTCAGGGTGGTGATACTACCTGTGGTAACCCTGTTGAGAGCTGAGTGTTGGACTTCAGATGTTTTGTGTTGCTGTGGCAAATGGCCACCAAGAAGTTGGACATTTAAAAAATTCACTTGGGGCTTCCCTGGCGGTCCAGTGTTTAAGACTCTGCACTTCTACTGCCAGGGGCACTGGTTCATCCCCACTGCTTCTCAGCGTGGCAAAATAAAAAATTAGCTCAACATTTACTGAACGCTTACATGCGAGTCTCCGATCTAGCCAACAGGACAGGTAGAAAGTCCTGGCCCTGCGGATGTTACCTTTTAAGGTGGGGAGGTGGGCAGACAAATCAGAATAAACATAGTAAGTAGATTATCTAACCTGTTAGGTGGTCAGCAGTAGGGCAGTAAGCGGGGAGCTTGGTAAGGAGGATTGGGACTGTGGAGTGGGCAGGTTGTAGCACTAAGTGAGGTGGTCAGGTAGGGCTCATTGAGAAGACATTTGTGCAAATGCATGACGGAAGGATGTAAGGGAGCGAGTCATGTGGCTTCAAAGGCATCTGGACATGTTCAGTGAAGTGCACAGAGGCCAGGGTGGCTGGAGTGGAGGAAGGAAGGAAGGAAGGAAGAGATCAGGAGTGGATGGGGTCAGACAGGTAAGGGGGATGCAGGCTGGGGGTGGAGCAGATCAGATCACATCACCTGGGACCTTGCAGACTTTTGTGAGGATTTTGGCTTTCACTCTGATAGCAGTGGGGAGCAGTTGTGGGTTTAGAACGGAGGAGTGATGCAGTCTCATTACAGAGGGGCAGCTTTTCATTATATTTTTAAAGGATCACTGACTGCTGTGTTACAAACAGGCTGTAGGCAAGTCTACAGGATAGAACCTGACCAGTTAAGAAGGTGTAGTTATAAGGGATGGTGGCTGGCTGCCACCGTGAGGGAGGTGCGGAATTGTCAGATTCTAGATGTGGTTTGAGGGTAGAGGCAAAAGGAGTTCTTGTCAGATTGAATGCAGAGGAAAGGCAAGGAGGATACCAAGATGTTTTGGCTGAATAACTGGAAAATTGGGATTTTATGATGAAGTTAGGGCTGCGTAATTTTTGGAAGTAAACATTTATATTTAATAAATTTATATGATATATTTTATATTTGTGAAGCATGCTGACTGGTATATTGCTCTGTGGAATGTGGCTGTAAACGAAATGTAGGTATGCTATACAGTGGACCCTTGAACAACATGGGTTTCAACTGCTTGGGTCCACTTAGTAGACGAGAATTCTTTGCAGTGAATACTACAGTCGTACTACACAGTGTGTGGCTGGCTGAATCCGAGAATATGGAACTGCAGATATGGAAGGCCAGCTGTAAAGTTATAGCGGGATTTTCAGCTGTGCCCCTAACCCCGGTGTTGTTCAAGAGTCAGCTGGGTTAGCTTTTTAGTAACAGACGTTTAGAAGCGTTGGAGCCTTTCATTCTTGTTGAGTTGTTTAAAAACAGGACTGCTGCTGCCGCCTTCATTTTGGTGTCACAGGACAAGGATGTTTCTACATTCATGAGACGCATGCACTAGTATTCTGTGTAAGATGACACCCACAGTCATCTGTGGGTCAAAAAGGATCAAAATCTTTTTGATATTTAAATGTTGCAGATTTTAGAAGGCGTGGATTTTGATAAGGCATATACTGCAAGTAGAATTATTTAAAATTTGTATTGATTACCTAAGTGCAAAACATCACTTTTGGCTTGTAACTTAATTTGGATATAAAAGACAAAATATTAAAAAAAAACAAACGTGTCTATTTCTTTCAGTTGGGCCTTCTTTAAACCTAGTGGACATTGAATGAAACATGAGCTATAAATAATGAGCTTTTGTTTCCAAGATGATTGAACTTTTTCATTTATTTACTTTACATCAAAATAAGACAGTATATTTGTTACCCCTTAAACTACTAATCAGTATGTTTAACTTAATTTTAAGAAAGAGCTTTTGTTATAAAAATTATTACATCTCTTCTTTTAGGAGCGCAGGAAATCTTGACATTCGAGTTTTCCATGGAAGATAATGTGTTTCTAGAAATCTGATAATTTTCATACTAAGATTGAAGACAGCTTTCAAGTTTGGGGAGGAAAAATGAGTTTAAAAAAGTATGTAGGGCTTCCCTGGTGGCGCAGTGGTTGAGTGTCCGCCTGCTGATGCAGGGGACACGGGTTCGTGCCCCGGTCCGGAAAGATCCCACATGCCGCGGAGCGACTGGGCCCGTGAGCCATGGCCGCTGAGCCTGTGCGTCCGGAGCCTGTGCTCTGCAACGGGAGAGCCCACAACAGTGAGAGGCCCGCGTACCGCAAAAAAAAAAAAAAAAAAGTATGTAAACAGTTTACCAGGAGATAAAAAGATCTGCTAGGGTCAGTTTACAAAGACAGAGAAACCAAACTTCATGTTTACCTTGTATACTAACAGTCATGTTTTAGGCTGGTTAATAGGACTAAAGGGACAAAATAAAAGAGGCAGAAAAGCAAGTTTTAAAACAACACTTGTCTTACTTAGGATAATATCAACTGTGAATAACTAGATGTACTGAGCTTTAGGACAGTTGGAGATAAGTATACAATTCTCCTTACTCTGCCTGGTGTGTCTTCCCAGCTTAACATTGGTGCTAGCAGTCAGGTGGTAGAGAGCCTGACTCTCTGGGCCATTATTATGATTTGAAGGAAGAAAATCTTTACAGAAAGTAATGTATCACCTTTAAGTTATAAATTTAGCTCTTAATTAAGAGAATAATAATTCCGTATGTAGTCTTTTACTATTCAAATGTGTCAGATTACAGTCCATATGGGACAATGGGATGGATACTTTACCTAGACTTTCCTTATTTAAGCCATTTTTTTCTAATTAATAGATGAATTTTTGGCAGTGTGACTTAACTCTAGGATATCTAAAGTCCTATGTCAAGGTTTTGACAAGTAACAGACTGCTGTCTCCTAATTTGATAATCTTGCAGGGCGTAATTGCTTATGAGAGTATAGTCATTGATAACTGTTTAGTAAGTTTCATTTAAAGTCACACTAATTTTTTATCATTTTCTTTAATAGCAGAAATGAAGATAATAAACTGCCAAACCTTTGATCACATGGTACTTAAAGAAAAAACTCATACTGATAGTCAAAGTTATACTTGAAAATGGCTATAAAAATCACTTTGTTTAGTTAAAGTACTCAGTAAATAGTGTAGCTTAGTGATAAAGAGCGTATGGCTAGGAAAGAGATAGGTCTTGTTGCCACTCCTGTCTTTCTGTGTTCTTTGCTTGGCTGTTGAAGTTTAGGTAAAGTTATTTATTTTTGAATTGAAAGTAAACATCAGTTTCATTTTTTGCAAAGTGGGGTAATAATAGTTACATCACAGGGTTGTGTAAGTACTAAATGAAATTACATTTGACGTACGCTGTGCTCGGCATTGTTCTGAGCAGTCAGTACATGGTAGCTGCATTATTCTGGAAAAAGCCTGTCATTTCTGTTTTAAATGGATAGAGTGAGGATTCTTTCATCAAGACTGCTTGGGGAAAAAAAAAAAGATTGCTTGGGATTGAATTGGGACTCGTGTGCTACCAAGTTGTGGGCAGTTTTCTTAAACTCTCTAGGAAGGCTGGTGTCCTTGTCTAAGGTGAGGAATGGTGGTAGCACTTAGCTTGTGGGGCTGTTGGGATAACTAAGTGTAATAACAAGACCTGCTCCGTGGTAAGTTATTACTTATTATGTAAAATTGTAGCTATTGTTATTAGTTCATGGGAAGAATGTGTAAACTCTTGTGAATTTAAATAGGCTTTTGGGGTGATGCAGTGACTCTAGTCTCTTAAAGGTTGATTTGGAAGTTGGGGGGAGAAGTTACGATTTTGCGATTGAGATTAAAGCCTGTTATTGCTGTCTTTATGAAATCCTTAAAAACAGTGTGTTCAGTGGAAGGTGAAAACCAGGTTTCTTTATTCTAAGAACTCTTTGCTCCCATTTCAAGCCTTTATTTATTCTAGCCCTTCCTGATGCAGAAGCTTCTCTTAGTAAGTACAATACTTGTTCTCTCTTCTCATTTGCTGCTGGCTTGCCCAGATGGGATTCTTTCAAGGGAAAAGTAAATTTTACTTCCAAGCCTAGAGGGTGGTTATTGCATTAAGTGAGCCACAGGAGATCTTCACTTTCTAAGTGGGCATCCACCTCCAGACTTGCTTATGTGGGGACATTTTTTTTCTTCTCAGGGTCAGATCACTGTTGTGATGTGGCAGTTAGTCACCTGAAGCTGCTCTAGCGTGGCGAGCCTGTGGGGATGGGGCGAACGCGTGCTGGGGCCCCTGCCAAGCCTGCGTCTCTACTCGAGAGAGTAAGAGGAAAACTGAACAGGCTTGACGACAGACAGCTACTGTCGCTGTCAAAGTTTAAATGAGGCAGCTTGGCTTACACCTATTTGGGAGTTTTTAAAACATTTAGCTTTTTATATTTTCAGTTTTATCTTGGTAAGTATAGCTCATCCGAGGTCCCATTTCAATTTTTTATCTGAGTATCCTTGTTGAAAGTTGTTCACTGATTTTGTGTTTTTGGCTGCACCCCGCGGCTTGTGGGATCTTAGTTCCCCAACCAGGGATCGAACCCGGGCCCCCTGCAGTGGAGGCGCGGAGTCCTAGCCACTGGACCACCAGGGAAATCCCATGTTCAGTGATTTTTTTTAAAAAAAGTGGTTCAGTGTCGGAGGGCTCTTGACACTTAGTAAGTCACGTAATTTTGCTTTGCCCCAACTTGGAGAAGTACTTTTCTAAACTAGTTCTATTCCTAGCAAAATTAAAGAAGTTTTCTTTTTTTAATTATAAAAGCAATACAGTTTGCTGTAAATATTGAAAATTACAGAAATGTAATATATACAGTGAATAGTAAAAGTCATTACCTTCCCCAGTCTCACTTCCTGTTGGCAATTTGATTTAAAAGTTTGGGGTGTATTCTTCCATCCGTTTTTCCTTGCACATATAAACAGACATCTGAGTATTTTTTGATATGCTTGGTTTTACAAAAATGGGCTTATACTGTGCATATTGTTCTGTGGCTGTTTTTACATCCTTCTGTATCAGTATATAACAGATCTGTGTCATTCTTTTTTTTTTTTTTTTTTTTTTTTTTGTCGTATGCAGGCCTTCCTCTGTTGTGGCCTCTCCCGTTGCGGAGCACAAGCTCCGGACGCGCAGGCCCAGCGGCCATGGCTCACGGGCCCAGCCGCTCCGCGGCATGTGGGATCCTCCCGGACCGGGGCGCGAACCCGGTTCCCCTGCATCGGCAGGCGGACGCGCAACCACTGCGCCACCAGGGAAACCCCATGTGTCATTCTTTTTTGATGCCTTCAGCAAGGTTTTATTTGCATTCAGTGTGCTATTTTGTCTACCACCAAATGATTTATTTAGGTCACCACTGTGTTTCTTTAGCTTTACATTATGGCAGATATGTATAGGGCTCGCTTAGCAGTGTTTAGCATTCAGTAGATATTCAGTAAGTATTATTAATGTATTTGAATATCTAGTATACTAGGTGGTGAATAGTCCCAGTCATCTGTAACATTTATAATAGTCTCTCATAACCCTATAGACTATTATTACAGCTACTATTAATGAAATCTGATTGCATGAGATTGCTTTTTAAAAATGCTTAGGGGCTTCCCTGGTGGCGAAGTGGTTGGGAGTCCGCCTGCCGATGCAGGGGACACGGGTTCGTGCCCCGGTCCGGGAGGATCCCACATGCCGCAGAGCGGCTGGGCCCGTGGGCCATGGCCGCTGAGCCTGCGCGTCCGGAGCCTGTGCTCCGCAACGGGAGGGGCCACAGCGGTGAGAGGCCCGCGTACTGCAAAAAAAATAAAATAAAATAAAAATAAAAATAAAAATAAAAATGCTTATTTATTTATTTATGGCTGCGTTGGGTCTTCGTTGCTGCACGTGGGCTTTCTCTAGTTGCGGCGAGAGGGAGCTACTCTTTGTTGTGGTGCGCGGGCTTCTCATTGCGGTGGCTACCCTTGTTGCAGAGCACGGGCTCTAGGCGCGCAGGCTTCAGTAGTTGTGGCAACACGGGCTCTAGAGTGCAGGCTCAGTAGTTGTGGCACACGGCCGTAGTTGCTCCGCAGCATGTGGGATCTTCCCGAACCAGGGCTTGAACCCGCGTCCCCTGCATTGGCAGGTGGATTCTTAACCACTGCACCCCCAGGGACGTCCCGAGATTGCTTTTAAAAGGTAAGCCGTGAGAGGTTCTGAGGGAACATCCTGTGCTATATGGCTCCTTCTAAAGAAGCTAATGTTGTTCTTGGGCTCTTATTAGAAAGTTTAATTTGGGACAGACCACTGTAGGCAGTGACCCCAGCAGATGTTTAGAGTCAGAATATGTGGTTTGTAAAGGATTTTGTAACACTATAGTTAGGTTTTTAAATGGCACATTATGTTTGTAAAGTTTCATAATCATTAGTTATTTCTTATAACATCCCTTTGAGGCAGGTCAGCAGCATTTTTCCTCTTTTATGGTTGAAGAAGCAGATGCAAAGATGTTGAGTGATTTGCCCACAGGCACACATTAAACTGAGGGCAGAATCTGTTCTCCTGTTAGTAAACTGAACCATGCTGCCTCTACTAGTTATAAGAGAGTAATAAAGATGTTGCCATTTAGTGACCTTTTGATGGCTTTATGGAATAGTTAGTTTAGAAACCTTTTACCTACTTTTATTGAAAAGAACAGTTTTAAAGCTAGAATTTATTTGCATTATAGTATTAAGTATTTTAGGGAAATCTGTCCTATTCTCTTATAAAACAGAAAAAATTATGTGAAAATGTATTAAAATGAACTGCAGTGGACTTAGTTTTCCTGGGAGAACCTATACTGGCTTGAAAATTAGTATCGTAAATTAGAGGAAAACAGCACAAGGCTTTGAAGATATTTTAAATAGGAGAAAAATGAATCGTCAGGGTATATTTCCGCAAGTAATTTTGAGTTGAAACACTGTGGCTCATAGAGCCAGAAGAGACTTGCAAAGAATATTTGGACCTGTGGATTTAGACCCCAACTGTTCCTCCATGTAACAACATGGAAGGTTATTTAGACTAAAAAACTCTACAGTCTTGGTGGCATTCCTTAACTTATAAGTTTAGTTGTGTGAATCATTCCCTGTTTACTTGTTAGGACTTGATTCTATTATTCCATAAGTTGCTGTCATATTTTAAAAGAATATTTTAAAATTCAGGGTTAATTTCTGTGTAATTGTTTTTTAGAAGTCAAGCAACTATTATGTAAGAGTATGCAAGTTGAATTTTGAGGCATTGAATGGGACAGAGGTTTTTATAAGCAAATCATGGCTAAATTTTACTGCTTACTAGCTATGTTCTTCACAAAACTGTGCAGCAAATTCTTGTAGAATGGTGACAGATTTAGGCTTTATTTGTTTCATATTGCTGCTGTAACAAGTTGCCACATATTTAGTGGCTTAAAACAACACAGTCTTTTTATTTTACAGTTCTGGATATCAGAAGTCTGAAATGGGTCTCACTGAACTGAACTCCTTGTGTGGGCTCTAGGGGAGATTGTTCTTGCCTTTTCCAGCCTCCGGAGGCTGTGCACATTCCGTTGCTTGTGTTCTCACCTCCGTCTAAAGCCAGCAGCTTAGTATCTTCAGGTCGCTCTGGCTTTGACACCACCTCTTCTTCCTCCCTCTTTCACTTATGTTAGGACCCTTGTGATTTCTTTGGGCCCATCCAAATAATCCAGGATAATCTTCCCATTTCAACGTCAGTTGACTAGTAACCTTAATTCCATGTACAATCTTAATTCCCCCTTGCTGTTTAACAACAATTTCACAGATTCTGGGGATTAGGATACAGATATCTTTGGGGAGGCCATTATTATGGCCACCACAGACTCTTTAGTTCAGCAAAATCTATTTAACCTTTCAGGCTTTTCTGTAAAATGAGATTAATATTACTGTTTACTACAAAGGAATGTAATGAAAATGGCAATTATATGCCCATGCAGACAGACCATGCATAGAATACACTCAGAAATATTAACTGATGCTTTCTGAGTTAGGTGGATGCTTGCGGATAGGTGGTCTCCAAGGTAACCAGTGAGTGGGCTTGGTAAACTCCAGTCTGAATATCTGGAGTTAAGCTTGGCCTCTGGAAGCAGAACAAGATGTCAGTGAATCAAACGCTTTCCAGAGAATGAGGCTTCATTACTGTTGTTTACTCTTCATTTGACTCTTATAAAGGCAGGTTTTTGTTTTAGTATTCAGCTTTTCCAGACCTTTGCGTGTTGAGGACTGATAATTTATAGCATAGTGCTGAAAAAAATAGATCAGTGCTTAACCGTAATTTGTTTTATGGTTGGAATGTGTTTTAGTCTCAAAGATACAACACATTTTTTAAGCAGTAGGCTTTTCTACTTGCTAGGATTTTTCAAAGAACTACTATGACAATAATTAATGGAGAGGCCTTGAGTAAGTGCAGTTTTAAATCTCAATTGCTTATGATTGATTGTTTTGTATGTGCCAAGTTGGTATTCCTTTTTGAAGTTAAATTTGGAGACTTGCTGTGTTTGATGTGATTTCCTAATTTTTCTTTGTGAGTCTTTCAACTCTCAACAGCTGTGGTGTTGTGAGGCGAGATTCACAGGGTGAAGCAGTAGGTAGTGAAAACGGCTGTTAGAAAACCCTGCCGAAGCGAATTGTAGGGGTAGATATGTCTTCTTTATTATTTCTATATCCAGGTTAAAATTTGAGTTACGTAGCTCTAGCATAAATTTAGCAAAACATTTCCGTGTGATCATTCACTAGGTTACCTTGTAGATAGTATAGATGGAAAGAAATCCACTAATTCTGTTTTATTACAGACCTGTTTCAAGTAAGTGAGTGATTGAAATTTTCTCAGTTCTGTGGTTGGAAAAACTTGTTTTTTTTCTCCGTTGCATTATCATGTATTTCTTTGCACACATAACTGCTGATTGAATATGGTTTAAGTTAGAATGTGTCTAAAGATTGAGTTGTAACCAGTCATTTGGTTCTTGTAGCATGACAGGGTCCTCTGATTCTAACCCTTCTCTCCTTTGTCCTATTACTATACACATATTTCTAGCAGTGCCCCCATTACACTCTAATGACAGGCAGTAAATACTGGACAGCTGTTTATTTGCATCCATGCATCAGCACACAAAATAAGTTTCACAAAGTTCTGTCTGCCTGAGTTGTAAATTTATGCTCCCAAAGTTTCTGTTTTACATATATCAAATATTTTGTCTAGTGTTTCTTAGACTATAGATATATGAATGATTTGAGGTTGATAGTACATATGGTACTCTCTTCAAATTATCTAACTTTTTAAAAATTAGATCTCAGTACCTCATTTTAATGGAGGTGATAAATTCAAGCACCACCCTGCATTGTCAGACTTCATCACAGGTGTATTAGAAGCAAAAGAGCCTGTGTTTCAGGATGTGCTGTTGCTTGCCTCATCACCCTGATGGTAGAGAAATAGTGGATTGAAGTTGTTAGGTTTAAATCCTGCTCTGCCCCTTAACTAGTTGCAGGGCCTTAGGCAGTTAGGGAAAATGGGGAGAATAATATTTATTCTGGATACGTCATACATTTAAAAAGACTGTCAGGGGGCTTCCCTGGTGGCGCAGTGGTTGCGCGTGGCCGCTGGGCCTGCGCGTCCGGAGCCTGTGCTCCGTGACGGGAGAGGCCACAACAGAGGGAGGCCCGCATACCACAAAAAAAAAAACAAAACAAACAAAAAAAAAAAACAAACAAACAAACAAAAAAAAAAGACTGTCAGGGACTCTAAAGACTTCTGCTGCTCCTAAAAGAAGCGTTAGAATCCTTTGCAAACTAATGCTTTAGGCAGCTACCACCCATGGGTAAGAACTATGAATTCAAACCGGTGTGGGCTAGCCTCCTCGCTTGGATCTCTTGACTCATAATCCAGTGTTCCTGTCCATCATACCTCAGAGAACCGCTCTACTTCTAAACCAGCGCCAGGATTCAGATCTCTTCAGATGGCAAGGTTCAATAGTGATAGGCAAGAAGCGTCTTTGTTTTTTTTTTTTTGTATGAGAAAATAACTCCTTGGTGTATTAGTGTCTGGTGTTAATTTTTTGACTGAGGCTGAACTCTCAGGATTTGTTACTGTTGTTAGGATATTAAGCTTTTGGATAATTTTAAAAACACAGTTTATCCCCTAGAAAAACACTAAAAGCTTCTTACGTATATGAGCTTGGATTAGGTTCAGACTTTAAGATGGCTCTAGAAAGTACAGTGAGAGACTTACAAGACTGCAGTTTTTAATGAATGAAATGCCTCTGTGTATGGATCGAAGCCGGCTTTTATGGCAAGCATTAGCAATGTGGTTTAGTTCCCCATCTCCATGTCCCTCCAGTTATAACTTAAATTGCCTTGATTGCATATTAGCTCTAATTGTTAATGAAACAAATATAGGGTCCTAATTAAGCACAATGAAGATCTCAAATAAAGTGAAGCAGTATATTACTAAGCACCAATCTGCTAAACAAATATTTAACCAGTCTAGTGGATAGGCACAGTGACTGTTTATAATGCAGATAGTAATTTATATATGTGTTTAATATGATGTAGTAATTTGCTTTAGATTAATATAAACATATTAATTGAAACAAAGTTTTTTTAATTTGGGGGAAATTCAGTGATATTCAAATCTGGGGACTCAAAGTAATAAAAATAGATGGTCAGAGGTGAATACACTGGAGGGTAACAAACATGCTGGTGATACACAGCTTTAAAACTTTATTATGGAAATTTAAAACATACTAAAATGAAGTTCAGCTAATTTTCCCATACTTATCGCCTAGCTTTAGCCGTTGTCCACATTTTGCCATTCTTGTTTTATCAGTTTCACTCTGCTGCGCCTTCTCTCCCCTCCCCACTCACCTTGTAGCATTTTAAAGCAAATTCCAAGTATCATTTCATTGATATCTTTATCTAAACCATAAACACAATGCTATTGTCTCAGCTGATAATATTAACAATTCCTGAATGCTATCCTATAGTTAGAAATTTTCAAATTTCTCTGTCTCAGAAATACTGATTCGATTATTTACATCAGGATCCAAATAAAGTCTTCATGTTGCAACTGAAGGATATGTCTCTTAAGCTGAGTCTTTTATTCTGTAAAGTCTCCTCCCTTTTCATGCTGTTTATTTGATGAAGGAACCATGTCATTTAACCTGTAGAATTTCCCACATTCTGTGTTTGGCTCATTGCATGTTTTTGATTTTGTTTAACCCCTGAATTTCCTGTAAGCTGGTAATTCTAAAGGCTTTGGTTTTATAATTATATCACTCCTACTACATTCGTTAGCTGAAATTCTTCTATGTTTGGTAACTCTACAATACAGAAATGCAGGATAAATGATCGATTATTTTCCCCCTGACTTTGCTGGTTTTTAGATTATGTAATGGGTTGGTGCTCTAGGAACCTCCAAAAACTACCAGTGAAGTGTTTTTGCTTTTAGTTTATTTAGTATCATGGATTTTTATGTACTCTTTGTGTCTTAATCCATTGTGGTTGCTGTTTTTGATATTTTAATTGCCTTATCTTGGGCCGTTTGGAGTCCCTTCAAATGGATTCCTGTGTTCTTTTGAATATGATCCCCTTAGTTTTTGATAACTTCCTTACTTTCTGGCACAAGAAATCTCAGGTTCATCTTGTACATTTCTTGCCCCAGACCTGGAATCAGATATTTCTTCAAGGAGCCCTGGTTTCCTCAAGAGGGAAATGGTTTTTAGAAATCACAATCAGGGTATTAGGGGTATTAATTGCTACTGGTTTCGTTATTGCTTCTAGGTTTTTTTTCAGTGTTTAGACCGAGGAAATAAGATTGTTTTTTGTTTGTTTTTATAGGGTTGTTTTGTTTTAAAGTTTTAAATTTATTTTTGGCTACATTGGGTCTTTGATGCTGCGCGTGGGCTTTCTCTAGTTGCGGCGAGCGGGGGCTACTCTTCCTTGCGGTGTGTGGGCTTCTCATTGTGGTGGCCTCTTGTTGCAGATCATGGGCTCTAGGCGTGCGGGCTTCAGTAGTTGTGGCATGCGGGCTCAGTAGTTGTGGCTCGCGGGCTCTAGAGCACAGGCTCAGTAGTTGTGGCGCACGGGCTTAGTTGCTCTGTGGCATGTGGGATCTTCCCGTACCAGGGCTTGAACCCATGTCCCCTGCATTGGCAGGCAGATTCTTAACCAGTGTGCCACCAGGGTAGCCCCCAAATATCTATTTTTTTGATTTAATTTTTCAAATGGTTAAAACACTTACATGGCTGAAAAGATTTTTAAAAAATACATAAAGTAATATAGTAAAAAAACCTTTCATCCCACCTTTTTCCTCCATTTGTTGCATTTCCTTCTTTCTGCACAGATAACCACCACTGTTTCTCGTGTATCATTCCTGTGTTACTTATGCATGGAAAAGCAAACACAAATTTTCCTTCTTATTCCTCTTTTTTACCTTCAGTTTTTAAATCATACATACTATTTTGCACTTTTCAGTTTTGTCACTTAGCACATCTGGGAAACGTTTCTATACCAGTGCATGGAGAGTGCCCTCATTTGTGTGTTCTTTTAACAGCTTTTTTGAGGTGTAATTTTTGACAGCAAAAAATTAAACCATTATAAGTATAAAAGCCAGTGTTTTTAAAATACATGTGTAGGGTTGCACATTCATCACCACAATCCAGTTTTGGAAATTTTTATCCCCCCTAGAAAGTTACCTCCTGCCCATCTGCAGTCAATGCTCACTCCCATCTTTAGCCCCACGCAACCCTAGATCTCCTCATTTGTTTCTGCAGTTCTGTGCTAGTCAGTTTTATGGATGTAATGTAGTTTATTTAACTACTCCCCTATTTTTGGATGTTTGTGTTGTTGTTGACCTTTGGCTTTTACCAACAGTTCTGAGATGAGGTAACTTTGTACATATATTATTTCATACCTGTGCAAGAGCATAGGATAAATTTGCAGGAGTAGGGTTACTTGTTTAAAGGGTATATATACCTTTTAGATTTTGATAATTATTGCCAGTTTTTCCCCATGTAGGTTATACAATTTACATTCTCCCCAGCAGCATGATTGCTTATTTTCCCAAACCTTACCAGCCAAGTATGTTACCAGATTTCTGAACTTCTGCCAGTCTGCTAGTGGAAAGTGGTATCTTGGAGTAGTTTTATTTGCATGTCTCTTATGAGTGAGTTGAACATCTTTTTATATGTTTAAGAGTCACTCGTATTTATTTTTATGTCAACTGCGTCTTCTTATAATATGTTCATTTTTCTGTTAAGTGGTTAGTCTTTTTAAAAATTATTAATTTCTAGGTGTTCTTTATATATGGAGGTTAGCTCTTTGTAGCGATATGGATTGCAATCCTTTTAGATTACAGTTTGTCATTTGTGTTTCGATTTGCTTGCTTTGTGTAGTTTTTGTTTGCTGTGTAGAGTTCTTTATTGCTAAATTTATCAATATTTCCTTTTATAACTTCTGAACTTTGAGTTTCTTTACTATTTAAAGTAAGGCCTGTGTTGAATATCCTTCCTGAGTTTATTTACTATTTAAAGTAAGGCCTATGTTAAATATCCTTCCAAGGTCATTAACTCATCATCACTTTGAATTAAGTTAGAGATTTAGCCAGATCTACTGACTTGCATCTGTGATGAATACCTTTGAACATATGTTATTTCACACATATACAAGCATATCTGTTGGATAAATGCTGGTATGTATTCTTGGGGCTGTGGATATATGTGTTTTTAAAATTTTGACAGTTACCATCACATTGAATACATGTTTTTTCCAAGACTATTAAGATACTGCATTGTTAATAACTGGTGAGGAAATTAATGGTGATTTGTGTTCAAGATGCCAGATTGTTGAACTCCTCCAGTACTACTAGAAAAGCTTTGGTTGAAAATAGAATACTTAGCTGTAAATAAGAATCTTCTTTTTTCATTTTGTGTTGGTCTTCAAGGCACCAGAATTATATTTTAGAAATTCTTGAAAATTTTCCATTATCTCTTAAAATAAAAAAAGTGCCTATTATGCATTCTCCTTCTTGACATCTGCCCTAGAGCAACACTTGTACATGTGCACAAGGAAGCATGTACTAATATGTTTATTGCAGCCTGTTTGTAATAGTGAAAAACTGGACGCCACTTATTTCATTAGTAGAGGAGATGTTAAACTGTGGTAAATTCCTACAATGATTATATCACAAAAGTAATTTGATAGTGTTTACTGATCAGAAAGATCTCCGAAACATTTTTTCCATGAAAAAGCAAAGTTGAAAGGCAGTGTGTTAAAATAGTACCAAGTATGAGAAATGTATTCACAGAAATACTATATCTGGACACATATACATGTATATAAATGGAAAAGTCTGGAAAAAAATCTGGAAGGACATATCCCGAAATGATAAAAGTGATTTACCAATGGGAGGTGGTTGGGATTGGGTATGGTAATTTAGGACTAACTTTAATGTTTTATTATTTATACAGGGATAAGATATTCATAGATTGTGTAACTAAAAGCTAATTTTACACATACTTTGGCAGTAAAAGTATGCTGTTTGTGCGTATGTCCCTGTAAATGCAGAGAAAGCAGACTAGAAGGATATCCTGAAGAGGTGACAGTAGTTGTATTGATGAGGGGTGTGAGAAGAGAAGATGAAGAGAGACAATGCATACTTTTGTATACCTGTATTTCTCTATTTTCATAAAGCAAATGAATTCATTAGTAATGTGTATGATGCAAAAAAGACTAAAATCTTTGAGACCAAGAAATCATATGAGGATATGATCTCATTTTGTCAGGCTCATTTTGCAGTTCTTAATGAAAATACTAGCTGCCAGTTGAATCACTAGGTAGAGAATTAAGATATATTTTACTAATTTGCTGATTAATTTACTTGATGTGATTCATTTTCATCACTTTAGGGCAAATACAAGAATAAAAATAAGTAGATCTTTTCCCATATACCATCATGAATACTAGTCGTTTCTAATATCATGCAAGATGGTAAACATAGTCAGAGCTGTTCTCTTCCCCTGAATCCTCATCTGGAAGTTTCTCTTGTTCTCCCCTTTGCTTCTACAATCTCTCCTGCAGTCTGGATCTCGCTCTAGTTCAGTTTTCTTAGTTTACCGGCCCAGGATCAGATCTGCTCTTAAGAAGTGGGAATCGGCAGTGAGAGAAAAAAAAGATAAAATTCTTCTTCATCCCTTTATTCAGTGAGTCACTGAACATAAAGATGCTTCCGGTGAGTCCTTCTGTCTCTATCCCTACCTTATATCTCGTTCTAGATTATGGCAAGAGATTCCTAACTGGTCTCTCTGATTCTGCCTTGTATTCTTCTAGTCTGTTTTCCACATGGCAGCCACAGTGATCTAAGACTTACATCAGATTATGTCACTCCTCTGCGTAAAATTTTGTAATGGTTCTCCTGTTGCTGTCAGGCCCTGCTTCCCCCTTGGCCATCAGAATGCTTCTCAATATGATCATGAATAATTACAGCCTTCTGTATTGCCACCTTCCCTGTGCACTCCAGTTCTCCAGACTGTATTTCTCATTTCAGGTCGTTAAACATCTTTTTTTTTTTTTTTTTTTTTTTTTTTTTTGTGGTATGCGGGCCTCCCTCTGTTGTGGCCTCTCCCGCTGCGGAGCACAGGCTCCGGACGTGCAGGCTCAGCGGCCGTGGCTCACGGGCCCAGCCGCTCCGCGGCATGTGGGATCCTCGCAGACCGGGGCGCAAACCCGGTTCCCCTGCATCGGCAGGCGGACGCGCAACCACTGCGCCACCAGGGAAGCCCCTGGGTCGTTAAACATCTTGATTCTTTTTCCTTGACTACCAGCTGTCCTTCCCTGATACGCTGAGACTGATTTATGTCCCCCCTTGTGATCCCTGTATACAGAACTTGATCACAGTAGTGACCTCTGTGTTGCAATTGCTCACTTGTTTAACTGACTCCTCCACTAGACTTCCTGGAAACAAAGACTAGGCCTTAGGCTATATCCCCAGTTCCTAACTAGTCCCTGTATATTCTAGGCTTTAGGTCAGATGTGCAAATCAGTGAATGGTTAATCTTATCATGCGCCCAACCTCTCAGCTGTTTTCCTCTCTTACCCTTCTTTCTCATGTTCTTTCTCCACCTAGTGATAGAGGGAGTGGAAGAAATAGGGAAAAGGGTAGAGGAAAAAGTAGACTGAAGAAGAATGCAAGGAAAGTTTGCTGCTGGGTTTTTAGTATACTATGTCTAATTCCTTTTTTCCCCCCTCATACTCCAAGGATAAAGTAATTTATTATCATTAATACGAAGAATGGACAGATGCTATTTCAATTTCAGATTTTTGGGCAAGTGATACGGTTTTTAGTTTAAAAACTAAAAAGACAATATGCTGAAGTATTAAGGGAAAGTGTACCGATGTCTGCCATTTACTTGAGATTCCCTCTCTGAGAGTTCCAGCATCTGCCATAGCTGAGTCTGGTTCTGATACATGGTCTCCTTCTTCCAACTGTGTTAGCATGCCTTGTAATTTTTTATTGAAGGCTGGACATGTACTGGGTAAAAGGAACTGAGGCCTTTATTTTTTTTTTATTTTTATTTTTTTGTGGCATGCGGGCCTCTCACTGTTGTGGCCTCTCCCGTTGCGGAGCACAGGCTCAGCGTCCATGGCTCATGGGCCCAGCCGCTCCGCGGCATGTGGGATCTTCCCGGACCGGGGCACGAACGTGTGTCCCCTGCATCGGCAGGCGGACTCTCAACCACCGCGCCACCAGGGAAGCCCCAGGAACTGAGGCCTTTAATATGAGGGCTATGGTTATCGTCTAGGAGTTTGGCTGTGTTTACTGTTTGTTGTAGCTGTAGGTGTTAGAGGCTAAAATTTCCTTTGGTGTCCTTGTTTCTGTCTTTGCGTTTTCCTAGAGATTTCAGTAAGGTCTGGTATATGCAGTTCTTTCACGTGTAATCTGCTTTTACTATGCAGGAGTTCTGTGGGTATGATGTCAAGGTGTGGGGGGAGGCGAACCACCCTGTAGTCCTATGATCAGGTCTCATTCTTTAGTGCGCTGGTGTCCCTGGCACGTGCTTCTCCTCTTTAGATGAGACAGGAAGGCTTTCGGGGGCTGGCGTTGGGTATTGTACTTCCCCAGGTGAGTTAGGCTCTGGTAAAACCCCAGTAGGTTAGGCTCTGATAGCATAGTTTCTCTTGAGGGCAGGCCTTGTTAAGGAAAACAGAATGCTCCAGGCATATTTCAAAATGGTGAAAAGGTTCTCTCTCGCTGCCAGAGCCTGAGGGGGATTTTGCTTCGATCTTCTCTATGAGAACCTGTGTTCCCATTTCACGAGGGTGGAGACTGCCTTACTACTGAGTCCCCTTGGAGTTTTTAACTCTCAGGCTGTCCACTCTGAGGCTCCAGCACATCATCACCTACACCTGACGGGCTCCGGCACAGGTTTCTCCTCCTGCACTGCTGCTTCCTGATAAATTGTGGTTTTCCGTATTTGCCTGTTCCTCTCTCCAGTTTGGGGGGCAGTGGTTTGTTCTGTGACCTTAGTTCTCTGCTGGATCTAAGAAGAGTTATTAATGTTCAGTTTTGTTTTTTTTTTTTCTTGTTATGGGGATGGGAGTGATGACTTCCAATCTCCTTACAGGCTAGGTGGGAAGTCTCTGGCCATTTACTTTAAATATGAATGGTTCACAGCTCGGTAGAGGGGTGGTGGAAAGATGGGAAGTAAGTAGAGTGTGGTAGAATGTGTGTGCTCTGACCAACAAAAGGTAAGACAAACAGAGACGTTGTCTGGAAACTGAGGAAGGGCTTTATATTTAAGCAGAACTTTGGCAAATGGAAAAACTTGGGGGAGGGACAGATAGCACTGTGGCCAAAGGCCCTCTGTGCTGGGAGAGTTTAAAGTGGTGAAAGCCTGGCCTGGCTGGAGCATAGAGCCTATTCCTGCCCGATTCTTACCTCTGAATATTTGATTAGAATTACACTCTACAATACCCATACCTCTCTAGTTCCTTGCTTCAGGGCCAATGCTTGGACTTAGAGTGCTCAATCTTTTACTTTGGCCTTAACCCTCGTTAAAAAAAAAAGCACTCCAGGGGTAATAAAAGAAGGCTGGACATGTACTGGGTAAAAGGAACTGAGGCCTTTATTTTTTTTTTATTTTTATTTTTTTGTGGCATGCGGGCCTCTCACTGTTGTGGCCTCTCCCGTTGCGGAGCACAGGCTCAGCGTCCATGGCTCATGGGCCCAGCCGCTCCGCGGCATGTGGGATCTTCCCGGACCGGGGCACGAACGTGTGTCCCCTGCATCGGCAGGCGGACTCTCAACCACCGCGCCACCAGGGAAGCCCCAGGAACTGAGGCCTTTAATATGAGGGCTATGGTTATCGTCTAGGAGTTTGGCTGTGTTTACTGTTTGTTGTAGCTGTAGGTGTTAGAGGCTAAAATTTCCTTTGGTGTCCTTGTTTCTGTCTTTGCGTTTTCCTAGAGATTTCAGTAAGGTCTGGTATATGCAGTTCTTTCACGTGTAATCTGCTTTTACTATGCAGGAGTTCTGTGGGTATGATGTCAAGGTGTGGGGGGAGGCGAACCACCCTGTAGTCCTATGATCAGGTCTCATTCTTTAGTGCGCTGGTGTCCCTGGCACGTGCTTCTCCTCTTTAGATGAGACAGGAAGGCTTTCGGGGGCTGGCGTTGGGTATTGTACTTCCCCAGGTGAGTTAGGCTCTGGTAAAACCCCAGTAGGTTAGGCTCTGATAGCATAGTTTCTCTTGAGGGCAGGCCTTGTTAAGGAAAACAGAATGCTCCAGGCATATTTCAAAATGGTGAAAAGGTTCTCTCTCGCTGCCAGAGCCTGAGGGGGATTTTGCTTCGATCTTCTCTATGAGAACCTGTGTTCCCATTTCACGAGGGTGGAGACTGCCTTACTACTGAGTCCCCTTGGAGTTTTTAACTCTCAGGCTGTCCACTCTGAGGCTCCAGCACATCATCACCTACACCTGACGGGCTCCGGCACAGGTTTCTCCTCCTGCACTGCTGCTTCCTGATAAATTGTGGTTTTCCGTATTTGCCTGTTCCTCTCTCCAGTTTGGGGGGCAGTGGTTTGTTCTGTGACCTTAGTTCTCTGCTGGATCTAAGAAGAGTTATTAATGTTCAGTTTTTTTTTTTTTTTTTCTTGTTATGGGGATGGGAGTGATGACTTCCAATCTCCTTACAGGCTAGGTGGGAAGTCTCTGGCCATTTACTTTAAATATGAATGGTTCACAGCTCGGTAGAGGGGTGGTGGAAAGATGGGAAGTAAGTAGAGTGTGGTAGAATGTGTGTGCTCTGACCAACAAAAGGTAAGACAAACAGAGACGTTGTCTGGAAACTGAGGAAGGGCTTTATATTTAAGCAGAACTTTGGCAAATGGAAAAACTTGGGGGAGGGACAGATAGCACTGTGGCCAAAGGCCCTCTGTGCTGGGAGAGTTTAAAGTGGTGAAAGCCTGGCCTGGCTGGAGCATAGAGCCTATTCCTGCCCGATTCTTACCTCTGAATATTTGATTAGAATTACACTCTACAATACCCATACCTCTCTAGTTCCTTGCTTCAGGGCCAATGCTTGGACTTAGAGTGCTCAATCTTTTACTTTGGCCTTAACCCTCGTTAAAAAAAAAAGCACTCCAGGGGTAATAAAATATAGTATAAAAAGTCTTTCTTTCAAACTTTTTGAGCACAGATTTTTTTATAACAACCCAATATGTGTACACCCACAAACAACGGAAACACAGATTTCCCAAAATAATAATTCTACCATGTTCATTTCACTCTGTTACTTTCTGATCTTTTCTATTTCATTTTTTAAGATGCTGGTCAGGACCCATCAGGTTACATTTACAATCCGTTAAGAGGTTGTGACTCACAGTTTGAAAAGCACTTGTGTAAGGGAAATTTGGTATATCAGTTAGTACTCTCAGAATGAGAGAGAGTACTTTCATCTTCTGCCAGAATTATCCCCAAGTATTTAGTAATTTTTTATTCTATTGTAAATGGTATTGTTTAAAATTTTCAATTTCTGATCGTTTTGTATATAGGAATACAGTTGATTTACCTATATTGATTAGGAATCCTGTGATCTTGCTAAAACCACTTATTATTAGTTCCACAGGTTTTTTTGTAGATTATTATTACTGCTTTAAATGTCTCATGGAATTCACCAGTGAAGCTCTTTGGGCCTCGTTTTCTTTGTGGGAAAGTTTTAAACTGCAGATTCACTTTTTAAAGTAGATAGAGGTCTGTTTCCAGTTATCGTTTCGTGTTGGATGTGCTGTTGTAGTTTCTGTCTTTCAAGAGATTTGTCCATTTTATCTTATTCGTTGAATTTATTGACATGGAGTTGTTCATAATACTCCCTTGTTATCCTTTTAATATTTGTATACTCTGTAGTGATATCACTTCCTTCATTCCTGAAGGAATGAATAACTTGCACCTTTCCTTTCTTTTTCATTATCTGTCTAGATTAGCAATTTTATTGATCTCAGCAAGTCAGATTTTGTTTATTGATTTTTCTCTATTTTTGTTTTCTATTTCATTGATATTCATGTTAATTTTTATTATTTCTGGTCTTCTTCTTACTCCAGGTTTCATTTATTCTTCCTAGTTTCTTTTTTTAAAAATATTTTTAAAATTTAATTATTTAAGATTTTTATTTTGGCTATGTTGGGTCTTAGTTGCAACATGCGGGATCTTTGTTGAGGCATGCAGGATCTTTCCTTGCAGCACACAGGCTCTTTGTTGCAGCGTGCAGGCTTCTCTCTAGTTGTGGCCTGCGGGGTTTTACTCTTCTTTAGTTGTGGCACGAAGGCTCCAGGGTGCGTGGGCTCCGTAGTTGTGGTGCGCAGGCTTAGCTGCCCCATGGCATGTGGGAACATAGTTCTCCGACCAGGGATCGAACCTGCGTCCCCCGCATTGGAAGGCAGATTCTTTACCACTGGACCACCAGGGAAGTCCTTCTTCCTAGCTTCTTAAGGTGCAGGTTGAGGTCATTGATTTGAGAACTTCCTTCTTTTTTTATGTACATGTTTTTTTGTTTGTTTGTTTGTTTTTTGTTTTTTTTTTGTGGTATGCGGGCCTCCCTCTGCCGTGGCCTTTCCCGTTGCGGAGCACAGGCTCCGGACGCGCAGGCTCAGCGGCCATGGCTCACGGGCCCAGCCGCTCCGCAGCATGTGGGATCCTCCCAGACTGGGGCGCGAACCCGGTTCCCCTGCATCGGCAGGCGGACGCGCAACCACTGCGCCACCAGGGAAGCCCCTATGTACATGTTTAGTGCAATAAATATACGCCTAAGTACTGCTTTAGCAACATCCCACACATTCCGATATGTTGTATTTTTGTTTTCATTCTTTTCAGAATACTTTTTAATTTTCCTTCTGATTTCTTCTTTTACCCTTGGGTTATTTTGACATGTGTTACTAAATTTCCAAATATTTGTAGACTTTTCAGAGATCTTTCTGTTATTGATTTCTACATTAATTCCATTGTGGTCATACTCTGTGTAACTTAAATGCTTTCAAACTTATAGATACTTGATTTGCAGCTCAGAGTATGTTCTTGGTAAATGTTTTGTGTGCATTTGAAGAGAGTGTATATTCTGTTCGTGTTTGGTGGGCTGTTATAGATGTAAATCAGGTTGCGTTTGTTGATAGTGTTATTCACCCTCAATGGTTGGGATTTGTTGAACTTCTTGGATCCCTAGGTTTATAGTTTTCGTCTAGTTTGGAAACAATTTGGCTATAATTTCTTCAAAAATTTTATAGTTTTTTTTTCTTCTTTGGGGACTCCAGCTGCATGTATGTTAGGCTGTTGAAAGTTGTGCCGAATCTTCCTCATGCTTTTCTCATTTTTTGCCGGGGGCGGGGGTTCTTTTTCTTCTTGTTTTATTTTGGATAGTTTCTATTACTGTGTCTTCAAGTTCACTAACCTTTTCCTCGTCTAGGGGTTTTTCATCTCAGACATTGTAGTTTTTTTTCTTACTGATTTTTTAAAGTAATTTTATTTATTTATTTATTTATTGGCTGCATTAGGTCTTCTTTGCTGCGTGTGGGCTTTCTCTCTAGTTGTGATAAGTAGGGGCTACTCTTCGTTGCGGTGTGGGGGCTTCTCATCGCGGTGGCTTCTGTTGTTGCAGAGCACGGGCTCTAGGCACGCAGGCTTCAGTAGTTGTGGTGCATGGGCTCAGTAGTTGTGGCTCACGGGCTCTAGAGCACAGGCTCGGCAGTTGTGGCACACGGGCTTAGCTGCTCCACAGCATGTGGGATCTTCCCGGACCAGGGCTCGAACCCGTGTCCCCTGCATTGGCAGGCGGTTTCTTAACCACTGTGCCACCAGGCAAGTGCCGTAGTTTTCATATCTAGAAGTTTGAGTCCTTTAAAAATATTTTCCATGTCTCTATTTGACTTTCTGAACATTTGGAATACACTTATAAGTAATTGATGTCCTTAGGTGCTAATTATAACTTTTGTGACAGTTCTGGATCAGTTTTGAGTGATAGGTTATTCTCATTATGGATCATGTTTTCCTACCTCTTTGCATGCCTTTTTTTTTTTCACTTCTTAAAACTTTATTTTGAAAAAAAAAAAGACAATAAAAGTGACCTCAGAAAAGATAATTTTTAAAAAGTGGCAGCAGATACAGTGCAGCTAAGTAGTTTTATATATGAATTGTTACCCCTCCTCTTCACTCCAGCCCCACCAAAAATCTGGAAATAAATTCAGTAGGATAATGGCCTAACACTAAATCATTCAAATTCAGCCTTTTTCACCTAAAAGTCACAAAATTTTAAATCTGTCCATCAATTAATTTAATCTTTTAATCTTTGATTGGATGCCAGACATTGTGAATTTTGCCATGTTGGGTGCTGGATATTTCTGTAGTCCTATAAATCTTCCTGGGCTTTTTCTTAGTATGTATTTAAGTTACTTGGAAACAGTTCGATCTTATCAGGTCTTGCTTTTAAAATTTGTTAGGCAGGTCAGGAGCTTAGACAAGGGCTAATTATTCTCCACTAGTAAGACAAGACCTTCCTGAGTACACTACCCAATGTCCCATAAATTATGAGTCTTTCTAGACTGGCTGGCGGGAACAAACGCTTTTTTTTTTTGGCTCCATGTGAACACCAGGCACTGTTTCCTCTAATCCTTTCTGATGGTTCTTTCCATGGCCTTGGTTGGTTTCCTCACGTGCATGTGCTGATAAATCCTGTGCTGAATTCTTGAAGGGGGGACCCTTTGCCCATCTCCAGAGTTCTTTTTCTCTGCAGCCTTCTCCTCCCTGGTAGTCTGTTTTATGAATTCTGGCTACTTTGGCCTCTCTGGACTCTTACCCCTGCTTCTTCAAAGGAGTCTTATGGCTTTTGCCTCAGTTCCCTCTTATTGTTCCATGGCCTGATAACGCTCAAGGCAGTAAACTGGGGCAATTGTAGGACACCTCACTTGTTTTGTTTTTAGAAGAATCTGTCCTTTTTTGCATGATGTTCAGTGACTTGAAAACCATGGTTTAAAGAGTTTTATTTGTTTTTTGTTTTAGGCTGGTTAGTGAGTCTGCTTGCTTGTTACTCCATTTTGGCTGAAGGAGACTAATCATTTCTTTAAAAGAAAATATCTCACACATTTAAGAAAAAAAATCAATATGTCAAGATTCCAGAAACACAGAAATGGTGCATGAAAATTTATGCCTAGTGTCTGGTGAACAAATGATCAGTTTAGTTCACTGTATTCATGGGATTTGGGCTGATAATATTTAAGTTTGTGAATTAGACAGAAGGTCAGGTTGTCATTAAGAGTTTCATTCTTACTCCAATAAAGATGTTAAAAAAAAAAGAGTTTCATTCCTTTATCAATCTATTTATTCCTCTGCTTACTTGTACTTTCTTTTACATTATCTCACTGAGACTGAGGAAGCATTTTGGTTATTGTCATAAATGTTACTTTAAGATTCCATGCTGAGTATAGTTAATAGAAGGTTTGCATTTTTTTGGTATTATTTGAATAGTTATATTACTTGAGGATGCTATAAAACTTAGGTTTGGGGGAACCTTTGGGAAAAAGTGAGTCACTTCTAGATACTGAGTACAATTTATACCTTTTTCTAACGTTAAGCCTTAAAATTTTTGAATGAAATTCTTACAAAATGTCTTGGTATTTCATATTGTCTAAAAGATTGTTTTAAACTTAATTTAACCCTATTCTTGATGATAGTGACTGTATTATTGATAAACCTTAGTGCCCCCTTAAATCTGAGGTATAAAATAGAGTAAATACAGTAGTATTTATATGTTGTATTCTCTGGTTAACCAAATATAATATTTTAACCTTGTGGAAGAAGCATAATTACTTCTTTTTTATAAAAATAATTTATTTATTTATTTTTGGCTGTGTTGGGGCTTCGTTTCTGTGCGAGGACTTTCTCTAGTTGCAGCGAGCGGGGGCCACTCTTCATCGCGGTGCGTGGGCCTCTCACTGTCACGGCCTCTCTTGTTGCGGAGCACAGGCTCCAGATGCGCAGGCTCAGTAGTTGTGGCTCACGGGCTCAGTTGCTTCACGGCATGTGGGATCTTCCCAGACCAGGGCTTGAACCTGTGTCCCCTGCATCGGCAGGCAGATTCTCAACCACTGCGCCACCAGGGAAGCCCATTACTTCTTTTTGAAAACCATGGAAATGACAAGAGCCAGTTACGCAGAAAATAGGGAAATTTTGGCAAAGTTAAAATAAAAACCAAGTTGAGGTGAAAATGTATATCATTTACAATTAAATCACTTAATATTTAGTTGAAATAATAGGCCATAGTCACATTGTATTTTTAAAGATATGCTTTAAAGATATGCTTATCATAAAAGTACAAACAGATGAAAGCCAGTGAAATAAATGTAGTGAAATTTCTCTATCAGATCAGTTTATCACATTGCATCTTAAGATGATTTTACAGTGTACTTGGAGAGCAGGCAGTGTTAGGCCTTATAGAATTGATGGAGATTTATTTAAAATATAGGATGGATTTCATTTCCTTAGAGTCTAAGTTAATATTTTTAAAATAAATTTATTTATTTTTGGCTGTGTTGGGTCTTCGTTGCTGTGCGTGGGCGTTCTCTAGTTGCAGCGAGCGGGGGCTCCTCTTCATTGCGGTGCGCGGGGGCGTCTCTTGTTGCGGAGCACCGGCTCTAGGCACGCGGGCTTCAGAAGTTGCAGCACACGGGCTCAGTAGTTGTGGCTCGTGGGCTCTAGAGCGCAGGCTCAGCTGTTGTGGCTCATGGGCTTAGTTGCTCAGAGGCATGTGGGATCTTCCCGGACTAAGGCTTGGATTCTTAACCACTGCACCACCAGGGAAGTCCTGTGAGTTAATTTCTTTTTTTTAGAAAGAAAAGTACAGTGTTGGCAAGAAATCTCATAACTGACATCCTTTAAGTAAATATTAAATACTAATGTTTAATATTAATAACTTCATAATAAAAATAAACATTTTATTTGGTTTCTGGTTATAAAAAACTCATTATAGGAAATATGGAAAAAATAGAAAAGTAGACAGGAAAAAGATTACCCATAATTCAGTCATTGCAGAGATAACTGCTGTTAACATTTATTATATCCTTTTACGTCTTTACCTCTGTGTGTGTGTGTGTGTGTGTGTGTGTGTATTTAGAATAGTTGTTAATAATAATTTTTCTTTTAACCATTTTTAACATTGGCTCCTAAATGGGTAGATCAGTTTAATTTATATATTAGTTATAGATAAATTTTAAAATGTTGATAGGTTGTTACTACCTGATAGGCAGCATATACATTGAGTAGAAATCTGGGTTTAAGCTCTTTTCCTGCCTCTGATTACTTGTGACCTTAAAACCACTTAAAGTTCTGTCTCTGTTTGTAAAATAAATTACCAGTGGGCAATAATAGTACCTTTCCTATTGCCTACAGAGGTTTTGTTTTTGTTTTTTTGGATAGAAATGAATGTGCCTTGTTTTTCTCTTTCTGACTTAGGACTTCACTCTGTATGACAGTCTCTAGGTCCATCCATGTCTCTACAAATGACCCAAAACAAATATTGTATATTAATGCATATATGTGGAACCTAGAAAAATGGTACAGATGAACTGGTTTGCAAGGCAGAAATAAGAGACACAGATGTAGAGAACAAACGTATGGACACCAAGGGGAGAAAGTGCCGCGGGGTGTGGTGGTGGTGGGATGAACTGGGAGATTGGGATTGACATGGATACACTGATGTGTATAAAGTAGAGAACTAATGAGAAACCTGCTGGATAAATAATAAATAAATTAAATTAAATTTTAAAAAATGACTATATTACCCCCAAAAAACCCCAAACAAGAACAGCAACAAAAAAGAAATGAATGTGCCTTGAAAGATGAGGTATCAAATGTATTATTTTGTAATAATATTAAATAATATCGAAGGTAGTAAATATTTCCATGTCTGGTTAAATCTGATTAATTTCAAAGCTTTCTTGTTCTCTTCCTTTCTCCCATTTTAATTAGGTAACCTTTATGAAAAGCCATTCCGCAGTAGAAATTCTTAGACTTTTTTGGGTCTGTTGAAAGCACAAGCTTTATTGTATTTGTACATATAATCTCTAAAAATTGTCTTTAATTGCTGGGTCTTCAGAGACCTACAGAAACACTTTTATGACTTCCAGGATGACTATGCCTGTATATAAAGTAGTCTTCATCCATTGTTCACAGCACTTTGCTTCACCTACTTGTGCTTCCAAAGTCTGACACACCGATGGAACTAATTTTTATATTGACTAAATTTACAAACTGTTATCCCAAAGTCTACCAAACAGAAGGTTGCCTTTAGCTGGTTGTGTTCTCTGGAGTAATCTAGAGGAAAGTATTACCTTCTGTGAATTAGAGGCAGCAGTGAGGGATAAAATCAGTGCAGTGCTAAAGTAAGGTCTTGGGTTTACTAGACCATGTAAAAAACTTCGTCTGTTGAGGACTTGCGTAGGTAAAGTCAAGTCTGTAAACAGTTTCATATGATGTCGCAGTGTTAAGGGCCGACCATTATTAGGCACTATTATGCTTTACATAGTGATTGTGTTTTTGATGATTTAAATTCCTCCAAATATGCCACTAAATTCTAGTATTTCAGTATTTGTCTTTATTCCATACTAGATTCCCCCCTTTCCTGAATCATGGTATATATTCCTAGGCCAATATTTTACCCCAAATAGGAAAGTTTTAAAGACCATTTTGGTGCCTGAAAATTATTCCATTATTGATAATATTGATACCTAACAGGATTAGTAATACATTACTTTCTCTTCATTGGTCTATCTCTAATATTTCTAGCATTTCTCCTTGGTCTTTTAAATGGTATAAAGAATAGATTTTTGTTAGATATTACCCAGCCTCCCTAGAGTTGCCGACCACTGAGTTAAATAATAACTCCTGCTCACCTGGCGGCATGCTGTGTAGAGTGGCCTTGGTGAGTAGTAGTATGATGGCAAGTCATCCCTTCAACCTGTAGAGTCTGTGACTTTTTATTTTGGGCTCACGTTTGAAACCACTTTGTTTTTTTGTTTTTATGTCTTAACATATAAACTAACAACTAGAAGTTACTCAGGGCTTTTTGTAACTTAGTTTGAACTTTGAGAGGTCATAACTGTCCTCCTTGAGGTGCTTTCCCAATATCCTTGAAGTAAATTTTGTGTTTGCCAAAGAACCTGATTTTAGTGGTCATCCTTCATTTGGCAACAGCATATCACTTTCCCTTAATGGACTGTCAGTGTAGATGCCCTGCCCTTCACTGGCCAAGGACTGAGCATGTAATTCAAGTTACACTTACTAGATGTGTTAAAAAGAATAAGAAAATGGAAATTAAATAATATTAAAATCTTTTCTTTTATTAACAGATCCAGTAAGAATAGTATAAACGTCAGATTTGGTGGGCTTGTCAGTGTTTTTAACCCTGTTATGTGACTGTCAAAGAGCTCATGATTGAAGTAAGAGAGTGTGTCAGGAGTCCTCAAGGCACGCCTTGCCCCCTCCAGGTTTGGTAATTGGCTGAGAGAACTCACAGGACTCGGTGTATAGGTGCACTTAGGCTGTGATTTTTTTACAACAAAAAGGACACCAAGCGTAATCAGCAAAAGGAAAAGATGCTTGGGGTGAAGTCTTGGGGAAACCAGGTGCATACTTCCAGAGTCTTTGCTCAGTAGTCACACAAGGCATGCTTAATTCTTCTAGAAATGAATTGTGACAACATTTCGCAACTGTTGCCAACAGGAAAGCTTGTTAGAGACACAGCACCCAGGGTTTTTACTGGGGGCTAGTCACATAGAAGCCCCACACCGGGCACATACCCAAATTCTCAACTCTGGGAATCAAAGCGGATGTTCAGCATAAACTGTATTATTTGCATATACATTTTAGGCGCAGTGAGCCACTCTTATCAATTAATTGTGGGAACCCTCCCGAAATTCAAGTTCCCATAACTTCCCAGATGCCATCCAAGGGCCAACCTTGCAAGTAGGCCAAAAAGAGCAGTGAGGCCTGCTGTGTGAACTCTTTTCTGTAGAGAAGTTTTAGCTTTCACTTTTCTTAGTTTTTACTTTTTGCATTGATAGTTTAATCTCAGATTCTGATTTCTTTGCTAGAACCTTCTTAAGCCACTTTTCTATATTATATTATTTATTTTTATTTTTAAATTTTTTGGCTGCGCCACGTGGCATACAGAATCTTAGTTCCCTGACCAGGATCGAACACGCACCCCCTGCATTGGAAGTGTGGAGTCTTAACCTCTGGACCGCCAGGGAAGTCCGGATATTATATTATTTTAAATGAGTCTGCTTTCATTGCATTATTTCATTCTGTGTGTATGTTATCTATTTTTTTTCATAATCACCATCCTGGCATCTCTCAAGTCTTTAAATGGTAGCCGTAATTCCCCAAATTGCTTTTACTTTGGCCATTCCTACCATAATACCCGATACTATATTGGTCAGGAAACCAAGCAGAGAGTCTGTTAGTTGCTGAATATACCTATTACAAGTTCCTAGAGAAGTAACCTCTAGGTCATTGGTTTTCAAACTGTGGGGTGCATCAGAGCTCTCTGGAAGACTTGTTAAAACACAGATTGCTGATTCCTTCCCTCAGAGTTTATAATTCAGGATGCCTGGAGTGGGGCCTGAGAATTTGAATTTCTAACAAGTTCCCAGGTGATGTTGATGCCGTTGTTCCTGGGGACACACTTTAAAAACCTCTTTTCTAGTTTATAACATAATCCACAAATTCATGTAAACAAGCATAGTGTAATCTGTAGCATTTACATGTGTGAGCATACCTAACACAATATGCTGAAAGTGAGTGAACAGGTGATGGCACTATTGTCAACTCCTGTGTGTTGTACACCTACTACTTTTCTCTCAGGACGTTCATAGACACACAGGCTAATGTATATCAACATAAGAAATGGTATTAGGAAAGCCTACTTTATTATCTTTTTAAAAAAATTAATTAATTAAATTTGTTTTTGGCTGCGTTGGGGTCTTCGTTGCTGCATGTGGGCTTTCTCTAGTTGCGGCGAGCGGGGGCTACTCTTTGTTGTGGTACGTGGGCTTTTCATTGTGGTGGCTTCTCTTGTTGCGGAGCACGGGCTCTAGGCATGCGGGCTTCAGTAGTTGTGGCACACGGGCTCAGTAGTTGTGGTTTTCAGGCTCCAGAGCACAGGCTCAGTAGTTGTGGTGCATGGGCTTAGTTGCTCCGCGGCATGTGGGATCTTCCCAGACTAGGGCTCGAACCCGTGTCCCCTGGATTGGCAGGCGGATTCTTAACCACTGCGCCACCAGGGAAGTCCATCTTTTTAAGGGAAATAAAAGATTTCTTATGTTTTGTGTGCTCAGTGAATCTTCACCACACCACTTGGAATTTATCATGTCACTGGGGTAATCACAGTCCAGTGGATTCTCTCTTTAATATTTTCTTGGGGAAAATGGATTAGCAAGGGAAATGCTAGAATTTAAGGTCTTTATTGGCTTTTCTTTCCAGCTGGGACTGCTTTATGGAAGGGAATGCCATTGAAATATGTTTCATGACTTCAGTGGAGTCAGAGAATCATAAGGTAGCAGAGTTTTTTTGTAGCTGGTGGCAAGGTGGACATGGTCATCATAAAAGATGGCAAGGCGGGTTTGATAATGAAATTCTGAGAATGTTCTGATCTACCTGGGATCCCTAGGTTGATAAGCAACCTAGTAACTCGCTTGGTATAGTTTTTAAAAAAATCCAGGTTAAATAATGAAAATCTGATGTAAGCTATCCTGTTATAATGCCTTGAGATTGAGTCTGTTGAAAGAAGGCAAGAGCCTCAGAGCCCATTGGAAAAAGGCAAGATCGAGTACCCTGGAGGGCCTGTTGTATATCCCTGTATGTAGTGTGACCCCCCTCCTACCTGCCTTCACTAATGATACCTTGTGTTCATTTACTTTAAGTAGCTGTGCTGTGGGGAAGGGGAAATACTCAGTTCTTAAAATGTGGGAGGAACTATTGGATATTGGTTCTAGTGTAATGATAATTTCTGGTGACCCAGAAGACTACCAGTGTGACCTAGCAGTAAGGCTAGGTGCATGTGGAGAGTCAGGAGATAGAGTTTGGACCTAAGTATATATCTCTACACCTATTTCTCTACACCTAGAGAAAATTGTTTCTCTAGGTGCTAAGTGAATAGATATCCTCAGCAACTAACAGAATCTCCATTTAGCGTGATAGAGTCTGGCAGAAGTAGCCAACCAAGTAAAGCCATTTGATGCCGCCATTAAAAACTTGAAAGATGCTGGGATGATGATCAGGAGAAAAACCCAAAACAAAACAAAAAAAATCCCTAAAATATTCACACATTAAATATAAGGTATTTAAAGAGTCTCACTTATGTTAATATCACTGTTTATCTTGTGTTGTAGACTAATAACCTGTAATAAAAGAATTCTTTTGATGAGATGTATTGGAAAGTTCTTTCCAGTTTTAGTGATAGTTTTAATACAAATTGAGACTCCATAGGAGGCAAGGACCATATATTATTATGATTTCATTCTTTAAATTTACTGTTTTCCTAGAGCAGTTTCAAGTATCTAACTTTGTATTATAATGAAATATATCTACTATGGTTAACAAGAACTTAGATAAATTATTCAGTAAGTATTCAGTAAGAAAAGAATAGTTAGTAGATTAATAGACTAGGAGTTAATTTTTTCGTATTGCGATCTTTCAGAATTGTGGATCAAATTAGTTTTGTGGTTTCTGAGATTTTAATTTTAAAGGCTTTGGCAACTCCCCAGCTCCAATCCAAATCATGCTAGCTGGAATATACAGTATTAAATGTGTCCAATTAAGTGTTCTCAGTGTCACAGACCTTGAAGAATTACTTTAAAAAAATTCTTTTTGACAACATGGCTGAACTTGGAGGGCATTATGCTAAATCAGATAAACCAGACAAAGACAAATACTGCATATTATCACTTATATTATCACTTATAAAAAAAACAAGTAAGTGAATAAATAAATAGATTAATTTGAACTTGTAGGGGGAAAATTCTTTTATCTTTAAACATTGATTTGGTTTTGTTTGCTCATTTTCTTCAACTAGATAATGACTTTTTGAAGACAGGAAAACTATTTTGTTTTGTTTTGTTTTATTTTTGCGGTATGCGGGCTCTCACTGTTGCGGCCTCTCCTGTTGCGGAGCACAGGCTCCGGACGCGCAGGTTCAGCAGCCATGGCTCACGGGCCCAGCCGCTCCGCGGCATGTGGAATCTTCCCGGGCCGGGGCATGAACCCGTGTCCCCTGCACTGGCAGGCGGACTCTCAACCACTGCGCCACCAGGGAAGCCCCGATTTTGTTTTTTGTATATTCTGGGCACCTAGCCAGGAACTGCCTAGTGGCAGTCCAGTTTTGATTTGGTTTGATTGATTGATTCATTCGTTCATTCATTCACTTAATATTTTTTTGAGCAGTTATTATTCCTGCCTTTTTTTTTTTCTTTTGGGCTGTGCCTCCAGGCTTGCAGGAACTTAGCTCCCCGACCAGGGATCAAACCGGGGCCCTGAAAGCGCCGAGTCCTAACTGTTGGACTGCCAGGGAATTCCCTATTCCTGCTTTCTTCCTGGTTAATGCTGTTTTTTTCTTCTGATTTGGTAAGATACTTCTAAGTTTTGAAAAATATGAGTGGAAAAAGGAGAAAAGTCTGTTGAAAACAGAAACTTTTCTAAGTATAAATATATTTTTAATGAGCTGATAGGAGTGTAGGGCCAGACCTATATAGTAAAAGCTTATAAGTTGATTTTTAAAAATTGAGAACCAGAGGTGGTTTTTTTACTGCTGTCTTCTGATGCTACTAATGCTGTAATAGTGACCTGATGACCTTGAATAGCTTTTAAAAAAATCTGGTTTTTCCATGGGAAGGGTAACCAAAATGTACAGAATAATCGTTTCCACTGTGCAAGGAGGAAGCAGGGTCAGTGGTGTTGAGAGTTTTACAGTTGGCAGTAATCTCAAGAATGCTTTATTATGATGTTTCTTTCACATCTTAAACATTCATTACAAATATTTCTGTATTAAATAATAAAGTTTGAATTGCCATAAGAAATCTGTTCTTTTACTTTGTAGGTCCATATTTCATTATTCCTTATTGATCTTCTAGGATTTTGTGTATTGTGACAATTTAGCTTAAAATTTTAAACTGGAATTGGTTTAATATTTGTATGAATAGGATCTAAGTCCTAAATATCCCAGGACATTGTGGATGTTCAGTAAATGTTTGTAGAATTGCAGTTACATTTTATGTCTTCTTAGATACGTTTCTGATGGGTTTTAATTAAGGCTCTTTTGGTTGCAGGTAATAGAAACCACCTCAGATTATCGAAAGCAGAAAAGAGAATTTACTTTATGGATACTGAATACCCACGAGCAGAAAGTCTAGTCAGATTTGAGGAGAGATTTAAGTTTTGGAAAGCTAACAGGACCTAAGGCTAGTGGTTCTCTCAGTCACTCAAAGGACACAGTCTTGCATGTGTCCCTTTTTTTCTCTGCATGTCTGTTTGTTCTTTTCTTTTTATCGCTCTTCCTCTCTCTCGTTACAGACCGGTTTTCTCTCCTTCTCACTACGCATGCCAGAAAATGGCTAACACAGGCTGTATCACCTTGCTTTACTAACAATTTGATTAGCATTTCAGCTTTGAATTTTTAGGAGATTTCAGCTTTGAATTTTTAGGAGAGAACCGCTTTGGCACAGTTTGGATCAGATAGATGGCTGGCGATCTGTATAGTCTTCTTCTTGTCAGCAAAGTGTATTACCGGAACATAGCTCTTTGTTAAGAGAAATAATCTAGTGGTGGGTGCTTGTCACAACTTTATGAAACTGTGTGGACTTTTTTTCACTGTAAAAATTTGGTCATCTGAGAAGTTATAAAGCACATTTTAGATTTATCAGCATATGACATTTTATGTATAACAAGGTCACAACTTTATTATATGTTTATATTATAGAATTTATTTATGATTTATATAAATACATATTATATGTTTATTATATTACTGTTATCAACCTCGCTCTACAAATGTGAAGCTAGGCTCAGAGAAGTTAAAGACCGTGTCCCACAGGTCACCTAGCTAGTACATTACAGACGTGGAGTTTGAACCCGGATACTCTGATTCCAGAGCTCATGCTTTTGAATTCTCAATATATAAGATGCCTCCCAATATAAGGTGTTTTTGAAATATAAACAATTTTTACCTTAAGAGAAATCTCATTTAGCAGGGCTTAACTAATGCCTGACTTTTTCGGTTCAATAAATGATTCCTGAATTCCTCCTATATGTAGGTGCAATTCTAAGACCAGGACATCCAAAGATAAATAAGATGCTATTTCTGCCTTAAGTTGCTCAATCCAGGAGAGAAGACAGATACAAATCACTGAAATGCAGTGTGAAACTTTCACCTTTACAGAATGATTGTATCCATTTGGGACAAGCAAAGCCAGTATATAGCATGGCAATGAGTATTGTAGCATTGGTTACCAAAGGGGTTAATACATGAGGGCTCTGAAATTAGAGTGAATTCTGTGACTTAGAATATTTATTACCTACATACTCCATGGGTCAATTTCTTTTGGTCACTAGACAAAGAATGGATAGATTTTCAAATGATTGGAGGTTACTGTTTCCTTTTGATGCCTTCTTTCAAGGTCATATTCTTTTTTTTTCTTTTTGGCAGCATGGCTTGTGAAAGCATGGAGCCCCAACCACTGGACTGCCAGGGAATTCCCAAGGTCATATTCTTGAGAATATAAAACTGAACAAAAGCTTGGTTGGTGGACCACACAGCCATCAAGGTGGAAAATAGCCATAGCTCCATTAGTGGTATAAGGGGTCCAGATCTCTGTGTGAGGCTTAGTCCTCTGGCCACTGGAGGAAATACACATAGGTGGAGTCCTGTGAGCTACAGAGAGATTGGTGGTGCAAAGCTGTGTCTTGCTCATGGGCAATGCAGCAGGAGCAGAGGGAGCAGATTGTGGAACAGGACTTTAACGTTTCTTGGGTGTTGGTCTGTCGTTTCCCAGCTGCTTGAAAGAAATGGAGAAAATCAGTATGAGATTGAACCGAATATAAAATTGCCAATATTTGACCTTTTTCTGATTTATGAAAAATAGCAATTTCATGTGGTTTAATCTAATGTTTGCCGAGTGTTTACTCAGGACCTGTCAGTCTCCTAAAGATTCTAAATATGCTACCTAATTTAATTTAAAACTTGCAAGCACCCTGCAAGATCAGTCTACAGAGAAGAAGCCAAAAACCAAACTGGTGGGGTGACATACCCAAAGACAGATAGTTATTAAGTACATGAATTGCAGTCTCTCTGGTTCCGAAGCCAGAGAATGTGCAAATTTGCCAGGGTCTCAATCTGTATGTTGAGCAGTTCAAGTAGACAACAACCATTCTGAAATCATGTAACAAATAGGAGATGGCTTGTATCCGGAGAGCCAGTGAGCCAAGACCCAAACCGCAAGTCCACATGGCCAGATATAAATCATAACAATGCCAGTTTATGGTTTTTCTTTGTGCTTCTGATGTTTGAACTGGCTGCACCACTAATTTCCAGATTATTAAAGTTTAAATATTATAAATAAGCAAGGTATGTTCTGAGAATGATGTTACGCTAATGCAGATTCATTTGAATAAGGGTTTTTTAAAAAAATTTATTTATTTATTTAGTTTTGGCTGTGTTGGGTCTTCGTTGCTGCGTGCGGGTTTTCTCTAGTTGCGGCGAGCGGGGGTACTCTTCATTGCGGTGTGCGGGCTTCTCATTGCAGTGGCTTCTCTTGTTGCGGAGCATGGGCTCTAGGCGCGCGGGCTTCAATAGTTGTGGCTCACGGGCTTAGTTGCTCCGTGGCGTGTGGGATCTTCCCGGACCAGGGCTCGAACCCGGGTCCCCTGCATTGGCAGGCAGGTTCTTAACCACTGTGCCACCAGGGAAGTCCCCTGAATAAGGTTTTCTGATCTCACTGGCAAGATTACAAATAAGTTTAACCTCTTCTGAGGGCAAAATAAATTGGCTACCTTTGTGTTAAAAGTGCCTTTGCTTTTTTGGCACATAGAATAATGTTTTAAATACAGGAGGCACTTAATAAATGTCTTTCCCAGTATACTTCTCTCTTACCTCTTTGCTGATGATGAATATTCTAGTTAAAATGTCTTTTGTGAGTTATTTAAGTTTCCAGGAATATGCAGACACCTCCTCTGTTAATATCTGTGAATATGTCGGTATCTCTGTGGTTAATAGATGTGGGTCTAAAATTTACTTATAAATAATTTGTAGTTCCGTCCCCCAAAGTGACTTAAATTTTAGGAAGAAAACTAAGCAATATATGTACCATCCAGAGAAGATTTTTGTGTTTGGGGGAAAGGGTTGATTTTTTTTTTTAATATGCAAGAACTTTTATAATCCAGTTTTAAAAAAATTAGTAACTCAGACAGGTAAAGAACATAAATGAGCGATTCATAGAAAAAATATGCACATGCCCAATAAATATACACTATTTAAAAACTATTTTCATGTAATTTCAAATTTACAGTACAAAGAATTTATATAATCTATGTATGTATACAGATATATGTACCCGTTCTTATTATCTTCAGACTTTTTGAGAGCAAGCTGAAGACATGATGTCCTGTCATCCCTAAATACTCCAGACTGTAATCCCCAGCAAAAAGGACACTATTCTACCTATTCTGCATTCACCTGTCTAGATCAGGACATCAGCATTGGTATGATACTACTATCCTGTTCTCAGGCCCCTTTTAAATTTCACCAACTCTCCCAATGTCTCTTTTTCCTTTCTGACCTATGCTCAATCCAGAAATACACGTTGCATTTGATTATCATGTCTCTTCAGACTGCTTCAGTTTGAAACTCTCAGTTTTCCGTATATTTCGTGTCCTTTAGAATTTTAAGGAGTACGGACCTTACATTCTGTAGATCTAATTTTTCTCATTGTCAAAGTTATTCTTGCCAGGTATACCACAAAAACGATGTGCTTTTGTCCTCAGTGCATCACATCATTCCACCACTGATAATTGAATAGTATTCCAGGAATATGCCAGTATCCTGTTCTTCATCAAACCTTCACTCATCAGTTTAGGATCTATTGAGAACTCTGTGAAATCAGTCACCTTCATGATGGTTGCCAAAAGATGATTCTCTCTTTCCATCATTCCTGCTGTATTTATTAACATTTTACTGTAAGGAAGAGCTTTCTTCCTTATGCATTTTCCTTTTTCTGCATTTATTTATTTATTCATCATTCATTCATGTGTTTGTCAATATGGACTCAGGGATACGAGTTTTACTGAATGGGTTATAATTTATTATATAAATTATATAATTTATTGTATAAATTACAGTAGAATACACACATCTTGAGTCATTCAGTTTTGACATACACATACATCCCTAACAGGATAACAGGACAACCAATATTTTTTTGATGCTCAAACTTTCCCCCCGTTTGGCCAGTAGTAGCCCTTCACGGTGGCTCCTGTGTCCCTTTGAAGTGTCTGCATTATTTTTTGAGCATTTCCTTACTTTCTGGCACAAGATATTTTACATTCTTCTTGTACTTTCCCTGCCCAACTTTGAAATTAGCCATTTCTCCAAGGATTCCTGGTTCCTTTTAATGTAGGATTGGTTTTAGAAATCAGGATATACGCCATTGATATGCTTTTTGTTTTTTTTTGTTTTTCAACTTCTGACATTTTCATTTAACACATTGATTCTGTTTCCATGTTAGAGGAATCAAATGCCGCCAGGGAAGTGGTAGAGTGGCTCTTGTTTCCCACTTGGGGAGCCTGAAAATCAAAGAAGTAAGAGTAGTCAGAGTTGAGCTGTCAGTTGTTCTTAGTGGATAGAGTTAGGAAAATATATGGATGTATATATGCACATACACATATACATCTATAACTAGGTGTTCGTTTTTCTGTGTGTGTATATATAATATATATGTGTATATATATATAATATCTATGTTGTATATATGTAATACAACCATGAATTCATATTTCTAATTCCATTCCAATACCTTAGACTTCTTTTTAGCCTTGCCCCTTCCTTTTAAATTTCTTTGTCAGTGAGAAAAATGGCCCCAACTATCCTCAGTATATTTACTTACTTGATCATTCAGTTTACTTACTTGGCCACTGTAACAAATCTTCCAACCCTGCTGCTCATTTCCTCTGTCCCTACTTAGCTCCCAGAATGTTCTCAGCCACAGAGCCTGCCTGTGCTTCCACGTGGCTCCCCCAGCCTCCTCCTCACCACCTTGTATACTCAGCATCTGTCCCTTACCTCCTGTCTCCAGTACTGACCCCTCACTACCCCATGTCCTTAAAGCGACATGAAAAGGAGGAGAGGGAATGGCTCCAGAGAAGATTTTAAAGTTAGATCGCACAGTTTTCTTTATTTCCTCAATGTAGTTGTTTTTTGGTATGTCCTAAAAAATTACGTGTTTTAGTTTTAAGCTTAGTTTTAAAATGATGTACCCTTTGGTATATAGATGCGTTTTTCATTCATTCATCTGTTGGAATTATCTGCATTGTTGTTTTAATGCCTCCTTGGGGTTGTCATAAACAAAAAGATTGTTTTCATAGATTTATTGTCACACTGTGTGTTTAAATACATTTATTTAGTGAGGATTTTAGCATCAAATTTAATATCTTGCATTCTGATTCTCTTGGCTGCATTGGCACTGCCTTAGTAACCAATTTGAATGCTTACTGTTTTTAAAAACCTACCTCAATAAAATGTCATCTAGCATGTTTTGCTGTTTAAAAAATAGATCTTGAATAACTGAATATTTCTTAGTCAGTGTCAGCATCAGCCATTTGAAGCATTGATTCAACTGTTATCTTTCTGAAACTTGTATATTTGGTGTACTGTAGCCCAAGGCACATTAGAGATTACTGTTGATTCATTTGGGTACGTATATATTTCCATGGCATTTTGGCTTCTTGAAGGATTATTATCCACCAATATCTAATTTAAAAATTGCTTAGGCTTTTAGTGTTTCCATGGAATTCAATGGTTTTTAGGTGCCAGTTAGGACATTTGGTAGATTGACTAGAAAAATAAATGTTTAAGCAATGCTGGGATAAGTATGAGGTAATTGTTGCCGTGACAACTGGAAAACTGTTATGTTTGTTAAACAAAGGGATGGTAATATAGTAGTTTAATTTCTTTTTTGGCATGGAGGTGCCATATAAAAACATTTTATTTTAGCCTCTGAGATGGTCTGTATTTTTGACCAAAATCAGAAAAGCAGAACAAAAAGAGAAGGTAAGAGTTTTGTTTTTTTTCCCCTGGTGATACACATGTACATACACCTAACATGGTTGGTGTTGGTCAAATGAATCTTGGTAAACCTGCTGGCATGATTCTTTGTATATCTCTGCACTGGATCAAAGTACGGTAGCCTCAGAATAGGTGTGTATAGTCTTGATTTTGTCTTCCTGCCACACTGAAAGACTGTGATAGACTTCATGGAGCATCCCCACAAACACTTTACTGCTCTTGCTACTACAATTCAACTTGAGTACTTTATTTCTGAACTGAATAGGGGGACAATATTTTAAACACCCCTCCCCTCATATACACAATTATACTGGCATCTGTTCTGTTTATGTGGGATCTCTTTGGTGTAGGACTCAAATTTTTTTTAAACTCACAATTGTACCCCAGATTATTGAGTAATAATAACAACCTTTATTTGGTATTGTATGCTTGGGTCTGTTCTAATAAGCACTTTACATGTAGCAAGCATTTCAGTCTTCATCCCTGTGAGATAGTCACTATTTATTATATCTAGAGGCAAGGTCATCTGGCTACTAAGTGGTAGATTTGAACCTAAGCATCTAATTCAGGAGCCTGTGCTCTTAATTACTGTATTACACTGACTCTCATTAATAGAGTCATTCCAAGTGCACTGGAGAATATAGACAAGTATTAATACGAACGTTCAAAATAACCCATAATCCCAGTTACTACAGATTATAATACTTTGAGTATTATAATTGAGTTGATAATTGTGGGAGTCACATTATGAGTATATAGGGGAGTTACTGTACCTTTCTGTCTTCTTTTTTATAAGTTTGAAATGTTCCTTAGTATACATTTTAAAAAGCAAAGGCTACATGCCAATTGTAAAAAACAAAAAAGGAACCTTTTTTTTTAAGAATAAAACAGGAAGACATACTTTGGATAAAATGTTTTTATATACATACCCCTCCTTTCCACTCCCTTTCTCATAGGTTAATCCCTCTTTAACAGTTGTTTTTATCTTTAATATGTATTTTTTTCTATATGTATAGTATAACGTATATATTTTTATTTCTGCATTTCTAGAAGTAGAAAAAGTATAATACTTTAAAGACATATACATAGTACCAATTATCCTGTATTATGTTCTCATTAGATTTAATGCTAAAAAATACTGTATTCTGAGGAGTATTGACATTAGTTGAAAAAGTGAGAAAAGTGGTTTAACTTGTCTTTACACTGACTTATCGTGAGCAATCATTTAAAATGAGGTTTTGCCTTTCCCATTTTAAAAAGGAAAAAAGGAGGAGGTGCCAAATCTGAATTTACATTGGTTTAATGACTTATTTGCCCACACTCAGTGTTTCATAATAGTAATTGTGAATAGTTAAATACTTCTGGCATCATAACTGAGTACTTTCTAATACTGGCTCCATTTTCCTGTAGTGGAAACTGAAGTTTAGGGAGGTTCAGTAGCCTATAAAGACTCACGTAGTTAGCATAAGGAATAGAGCTGGGGTTAGGACCTTGTCTTTTGCTTTCAAAAACTGTGCTATATTAGTCTCACATTACACTAATGATAGAGTGATAATTTATGGTCTGCTAAAATTACATACACAAATATGACCATGTAGGTTGTGAGTTTCATTTGTTTTTTTTCTGTAGAAATTCATACTTCGGTTAGCATAGTTTCACTTCTAGACAATTACATGACTCAGAGTATCCTATTCTGACTGTCTTTGTAATAACCTTAGTCCTTTGACATAGGCATGTTAAACAAATGTATACAGAATTCAGATTATTTTATTCATCTAATGATGAGAAATTAGGGACAGAAAAGTAACTTACCTAAGATGATACAAAAAAAAAAATACAGGCAGAAATTAAGATCAGAACATAGACCTTTGCTTTTCCTATGCTCTTTTTGAGAAATGAACCCTGCTCTAACAATGTATTTAGCAGGTTTTTGTTAGACTTTGGCTTCCCTTTGCAAGTATTTTTGTAACAGACATTTTCTTTATATACCTTGCTGATTCCTTTTCATGTGTTCTAGCTTGAAGGAAGGAAAATATTACCCTTCAAAAATAATAATTTGCCCTCATGATATTTGAGCTAATTATTACTCTTTTCTGTCAACGTGGATTTTCACGTTAATAAGGATGTAGGATGGGCTTAGTTTTTGGGGAAAAGTTCCCGTTCTCAAATTCAAGATGAATAAGTCTGTTCATTAAGCATGTTTATAGTTTGCTGGGGTTGGAATGTTGCCAGTGTTTGATATTGAATATTAATGAAAAGAATATATAAATGGGTTTCTGTCTACTAGTAGTCTAAATATATTACTATCCTATTCCCCCTTCCCCTTTTTGGTTCAAAATTCTCTATAATAAAAGTACCTAAAAAGCTTATCACTTCTTAAATATTTATTTGTTCCTGAGTAGGCACAAACATGCACTTTTAGATGATCTCTTTTTCTCTTCTACATTTCAGAATTTCTGGTTCTACATTTCAGAATTTTACTGGCTAATAAGGCAGGAAGTGTTAATGGGAGAGGTTGCAAGTTGTGGAGAGTAATGAACCTTATGGTCATGAAGAGTGCCTCTCCGTTTGGGCTTGTCTAGCAGTAACACACAATACCAATTGAACCACAAAGTGGATTGATATCTTTTGGAAATTTTCCTAAAATTTCTGGGTGAAGTGCTATGAGTCCCTTTCATATTCTTGCTAAAATAAAGCCACTAGCTTGTCTGGAATTTATTCAAAATTTTGACCTGGGAAGATGATATTTTAAGAGGGCTAATCTGTAAAGTAGAAATGCATTTATTAACTTCAGGTGCAAGAGCAGTACAAAGTTAACAAATTGTAGTTAATTAATGATATCAACAGATTTTAAAAGTAATAATGCAGAAATGATTATCTTCCTGTGAGGGTACACTTCTGTTATGGCATAAATAAATTGAAATATAGGCATTTTCCTAAATAGATTTAAGAAATCATATACTTGGTATGTTTTGAGGGTTTTTTTTAAAAAAATACTGTTCATGAAATACATAGAATGTGAGGCAAATGGCCATTAAGGAGGGTGACCTGATATTTCTAGTTGTAGCACCCTTGTTTTGGTTTGTGGTACCTCCCCACCTTTTAAAAAGTTATTAAAATTGTTTGATATATTTATGGTCACTTTTGTTATAGCATTAGAATTTTTTTTTGAGATAAATCTCTTCTAGGTGTATTAGCCACAACTATTAGGGATGAATTTATTTTAAGATCCAAATGAAATTGATATATTCATTATTTATTGCTGTATAACAGCATTTTTCCACCTTACGGTCTGTGGAATTTCTGCAGGATGTTAATAGATGTTAATTTAAGAAAGGTTCTTTGGGGGCTTCCCTGGTGGTGCAGGGGTTAGGAGTCTGCCTGCTGATGCAGGGTACACGGGTTTGATCCCTGGTCCGGGAGGATTCCACATGCCATGGAGCAACTAAGCCTGTGCGCCACAACTACTGAGCCTGTGCTCTAGGGCCTGCGAGCCACAACTGCTGAAGCCCACGTGCCACAACTACTAAATCCCGTGCACCTAGAGCCCGTGCTCCGCAACAGGAGAAGCCATCGCAGTGAGAGGCCCGCGCACCATAGCGAAGAGTAGCCCCCGCTAGCTACAACTAGAGAAAGCCTGTGTGCAGCAACGAAGACCCAATGCAGCCATAAATAAATAAATAAAATCTATTAAAAAATTTTAAAAAGTAAAAAAGGTTCTTTGGACAAATAGATTGGGAAATGATGAGGCAGAGTAGGAATTCATTCAATGAACTGATTTTCCCAAATTCCCAACTCTTTTTCTTTCTGGTGGAGCATCTTGGAATATTAGTATTTCTTGTAAAACACTTTGGGAAAAGTTACTTACATAATCTTTCTTTGGCTGTAGAATTGATGAATATAAGTAGAACTCCTTAGAAATATAGATCCTGTGCAGAAAAGTACCTGATTATAAAATGAGCAGCTAGATTAGGACTATTAAAAATTAAATCACAAGTGAGGAAACTTAAAATAATATTTATTGTAGACAGGAAGTGCACAGTGAACTTATGCCAAAGCAGTTGAGACATTTTGGCTGATTTTTTACTTCAGATTTTTCAGACTGGATTTCTTCATGTAGTTTTCACCAGTAGGTTGAATGCATGTGGGTTTCCCCCACCCCTTTTATGCTGTTCTACCTTAGCATTGTCTAGATAGGGATATAACAAAGCTATTCTGAATTTGGGTGGCTGCCAAGATATAGCCTAAATATTAAAAGAAATTTTCTTAGACTGAGTTTTAAGGATCTGCCTTTTCTTTCAGTGGTCATTTAATTAAAAATTTTGAATGAATGGGTAGATGGAGGAGTGGATGGAATGATATACTTATTAGACCATATGTATTTTATGTAGAGAAAAAAGATGCCTTTATCTTTTATAGATGTATGTTTTAGTACATTTAAATAGGCTTTATGAATGTATTTTACTTATTTTTAAGTTAGAGTATTTTATAGATTGTTTTTGTTAACAATACATTCATTTATTACAACTTTTATAGCTGTAACAGGATTAGATCTGCCATTCTAAGGTCTGATTTTGAGAAAGAACTAGAAAGTTTAAATTAATTATATTTGTTTGAATTTTTAGGCCCTTGATGAACCTCCCTACTTGACAGTGGGCACTGATGTGAGTGCTAAATACAGAGGAGCCTTTTGTGAAGCCAAGATCAAGACAGCAAAAAGACTTGTCAAAGTCAAGGTACAGTATATGTAGATTTTCTAAATTATATGTTTGGTATTTGATGCTTAGAATTTTACTGGTCAGTATATTTAAGAATTTTTTTCTTCTGCAAGATGAGTTTTTAGTTTCTAGGAGTAATGATTGTAAAAATACCTGAAAACAAAGCATTACTTGTGATTTTATTCCAATTGGAATGAAGTTAGATGATCACAGTTGGTATTTTGAATACCATTTCGCTACAGACTTGGTATTGTTTGTATTGTTAGCCTTTCAGAGCTGGAAAGGACCTTAGAAGTCATGTAGTTTAATTCCTTAATTTTATTATAAGAAAAATGAGGCTCAGTACAGGGTTAGTGATTTCTCCAAGGCCATTATGGCAAATTAGTGGCAGAATGGGAATTACCATAGTACATCATTTTTAAGACTCGCCCCCCATGTTAACCATGAAATTGAGATGTGATTTATAATTGACGATGGTAGATCTAGTTGTTGGTTCCTTATCCTCTACTTTTCTTGAAAAATCTTCCTAATAATTGTTAATTATTTATTGAGTGGCAAACTGCAGGAGGGAAGGAGGCTGGGGATATGAGAATAACCCGATCTCTATTTTCAAGGGGTTTATAATCCACATTAGCAGATACCCCATAAAATACTGGTTTGAACATCACTGGTTAAACAGGCCGTAGAGATTTTGTACCTCAAGGGAGCGTGTCAGAGTCTTTTCTGGAGCTTCTTCCATGCTTATATGCTTAGGTTCCTTCCTTATGCATGGATATGTTGAAAAAAGCTTCCTGGGTGATTCTAATTTACACTGCCAGTTAAGAACCATTGTGATAAGGCCTTTAAATTAACCATAAGCCTGAAGGATGCTGTTCTTAGCCCCCCACCCTATCTTTAGTTTTCACATGCTTGGTGCGCATGAGCTTTTATAGTGGCCTTTCCTGTTCCCGACTTCATATAGCGGTGTTCCCTGAGCACTCATTTTTTGCCATTACTATCTTAGAGATGAAGAGAAAGCTTTTTATCAGTTTTCTCACTCTTTCAGACAGAGCTACTTCTATCACATGTAACACCTTAACATGAATTAGACAGAAATCTCTCCCTGCTGGTAGAGACCCTCCTTAGCAGAGCTTGGCCTACAGATAACACATTTGTGCTGGTTAGAAATGGTGTTCCTTTGGGCAGGAGCAGTCTTACTCCAGGACCCATGCCTCACTGCATTTTAGCTGTGATTTATAATCTCAGCTGGACGTCTCTGTAATGAATGAACCAGCAGAATGACACATAGCAGTCCTGCCATTTCTTGCTGTCATTGAAAGGAAGAAAGCAGTCCATACTGCTTCTGCTGATGGCACAGAGGGCCAGCCAGTACCTTGTGCCTTGTGTCTTATAAGCAGTGGCTATCTAAAATTTGTTGTTAGTTTTTTGGGCTGCTCTAAAAATCTGTTTATAATTCAAAGCTAATGATTTTCTCAACAGATAAGGTAGTATATTTCTATATCAGTTCAATTAGTTTATAATTCAGAGTTAATACATTTTTCTGGGGAAGAAGAACAACACTTCTTCCCCATCAGTTTTCATTTATTGAGCATTTACTACATGCCAAGCACTATATCAGGTATTGAAACTCTAATATTAAGACTTGGTCTCCATTCTTAAGTGGCTTATAGCCTAGTGAATGGCACAGATATCTAAACACATAATTTAAATAAAGCGTAGTAGTGTGTTGTGTGAGACAGAAATACCTGGGATGCTGTGAGTACAGGACATCTCCTTTCATAGCTGGTTTGTGACCCTGTTACTTAAATTGATTACCACACATATCAGATAAGACCACATTAATGGTTCAATCCCTGTAAGAACTCTTGCTTTGTATAAGGAAAACAACCTTTTCTATACTGAGTACTGGAAGCTGTTTTGTTTTTTACCAACTAATTAAATATTTAAACTTGATCCCTTTATTTTAACTTACCTCACATCTGGTTTCCCATTCTCTGATTTCTATACTGATACAGAGGGAGAGTACAGTAAAGTTCTGGATCTAGTTGGCCTGAGTTTGCATCTCAGCTCTACCATGGTACTAGTTCTGTGATCTTGGACCAGTTACTTACACTTTCTGTTCCTTAGTTTTCTTATCAACAAAATGGGAATAATCGTACCTACCTAATATGGTTGTTGTGAAGATTATATGTTTGATGCTTGAGCCTGATACTTGGCTGTCAGTAAGTGTTTTTTGCTACTGCTTATTACTAAGCGAGGCCTTCACAAAATGGTAGAGTACCTAATAGCCTAAGATCGCCACCTCTTTTTTCCTCATTTTTAGGAAAAGAAATTATACAATTAAACTCACAACTAATAGTATTGAATAAAATATGATTTGTAAATCATCAAGTAAATTAGTCTGGGAAGTTGTCTGTTAAATAATAAATTTTTCAGTTAATCTGCTTAGGGATTGAGATATTGTATAAACTAGGCAGCCGTTTGTTTAGATTAGTCATAATAAAAATGAATTCATGCATTAACGAGCTTGTGTTGCTTTTTTTTCTTTTTTGGTGGCTAATTAAATTTATAATCTTCAGGTAACATTTAGACATGATTCTTCAACAGTGGAAGTTCAGGATGACCACATAAAAGGCCCACTAAAGGTAATTCATTTATTGATTCATTATTACTTCTAATGCTTCATTGGGAAACCGTAATTATCTCAGTCTTTTAAAAAATTCATTGGTTACTCTGTTATTGAGTTGATAAATATGTAATTCTCTCTGAATAGACTAATAGAAAAAAAGTAGACTTAGTGTTCAATAAAACCTATATGACAGTAAAACCTGTGTTCAGAAGTGAAATGAACATCAAGGAAAAACTGATTGCTTTTTATTTACTCATCTGTTTTGGCCTCACCATGTTTCATTTATTAAAAGGGTACAATTTCCAGAAATAATAGGTGGTGAACTAGGGATCAAGTGATGTAAGTTCCATGATGATGTGAAAATTGAGAAAACAAAACAAATCCTCAGAGCTTTTAATTCTTTGAAGCAACTACTGGCATATGAAATTGTTAAAGGGTCATCAGGCATTTATAAGTGATAAATATGTTTATATATACAGATAGTTTCATTTCTTTGCATTAGTTTTTCTTCATTGGCCAGTGAAATTAGTGCTGCTTTACTTTCCACTAGTGAGCAAGCTAAAGGGAATGTGCGGGTAGCCACTGTGTGCTGTTTGGTCCTTTAGAATGTCTGAAATGGACATTGGCCTAGCTGGGTGAATTTTAAGAAATGCTAACAGAATTGAAGAGACATTTGTAGATGCAAGGAAAATCCTTTCCTAATGAAGCTGTACTTTTCAGAGAACTAGACAGATAGATAGATGTGTGTATCTGCCAGTTTTTGTTGGTGGTTTATTTAAAAACTTTTAACTGGATCCCCAGGGCATTAGTACCTTGCATATATAGTAGGCACTATGGAGGACTAAAACTTGTAAGTTTTTTAAATCTTGCCTTGTGAAAATTATTTTCCACCCTTTCTGTTTTGTAGGTGCCATTTTTTTCAAATTTATTTTATTTTTGGCTGCGCTGGGTCTTCGTTGCTGCTTGCAGGCTTTCTCTAGTTGCAGCGAGTGGGGGCTACTCCTCATTGCAGTGCGCGGGCTTCTTGTTGCGGTGGCTTCTTTTGTTGCGGAGCACGGGCTCTAGGCATGCGGGCTTCAGTAGTTGTGGCTCATGAGCTCTAGAGTGCGGGCTCAGTAGTTGTGGCGCCCGGGCTTTGTTGCTCTGCGGCATGTGGGATTTTCCCGGACCTGTGTCCCCTGCATTGGCGGGCAGATTCTTGACCACTGCGCCACCAGGGAAGTACCTGTAGGTGCCATCTTTAATTTTACGTGCACATGTGTATCACTTGTAGGTACAAAGGGACAAAAACATGCACATGTATAATTTGATGTTAACCAGCATTTATTTAGCACTTATTAGTATGTGCTAGTGCTGTGCTAAGTCCTCTGCACATATTATCTTATGTAATCTTCATAATAGCTCTCTACAGAAGAGGAAACTGTGAAGGGAGGTGGGAGGTAAAGTGCCCTGGCCGAAGTCTTACAGCCAGTGATGGCAGACCAAGTTCTGATGGACGCACAGCCTGTCACTGAAGCACTGTGCCCCCTGGATGATCATAACACACACATCTCCATGCCTTATTTGTGTTTTTGCCTCGTAAGCACACCAGCGTAGCTCTTCGCTGCCTGACTACCCTGTTCACCTGGCACAGGCTAGCTGGTACCAACTACAAAAAATATTCAGTGTTGCAAGGGATAGGAAAGACAATTACTTTGTATCCTCAAGCCATCTTTCTCTCCTGTTGCTCTAGCCTCTTTGATTGTGGCGTAGTTGGTTTATTTTTCTTGTTTTGGTTTTCTTATTTATTAAAATTTTCTTTGTTTTTGATTAGGTTTTAGGACTGTTTTGATTTTGATGTATGCAGGTGTATTAAATTTCGGTCTCAAAATTGTTAAAATATTTCTCTTGCCTATGGAGTTTTTTTTTGTATATAGATTTTGAATTGTTCCCTAATGTACTTTGTGGCTTTCCATCAACTGACAGAAAGTATTAGCATTTATGTTTCTCCTAGAGGAAATAAACTTCCCATAGTGATGGTCATTTGATCTCAATATATTTTCAGTGAGTTCACATGAAAATAATACTAGACCACTTGAGTATTAAATTTTAAAAAATGTACTATGTATTTATTGACAGTAGTTCCTGGTGGTCCAGTTGTTCAGACTCTGCGCTTCCACTTCAGGGGTCCTGGGTTCAATCCCTGGTCGGGGAACTAGGATCCTGCATGCTGCATGGCACGGCCAAAAAAAAAAAAAAGAAAGTTCTGTTAATTCTTCAGCATTTCCTTCCCTCTTTTGGGCATTGTGTGGGGCTGACAGTCTCTTCTGTGAGCAAGTTTATTTTTGTTATCACTGCAAAGACCATATACATTTTTAAAATTGAGGTGTAATTGACATATAACATTATTATTAGTTTCAGGTATACAACATAATAGTTCAATATTTGTATGCATTGCAGAAGGATCACCACATTAAGTCTAGTTAACATCCATCACCATACATGGTTGTAAAAAAAATTTTTTTTCTTGTGACAAGGATTTTAAGACTTACCCTGTGCTTTCAGACATGCAGTACAGTGTTCTTGACTATAGTCACCATGCTGTACATTACATCTCCATGACTTATTTATTTTATAACTGGAAGTTTGTAGCTTTTGACCCCCTTCATCCATTTTGTCCACCTGCACTTCCTTCCCAGCTCTGGCAACCACCAATCTGTTCTCTGTGTCTATGAGCTTGGTTTTTTGTTTGTTTTGTTTGTTAGACTCCATGCATATGTGATATTGTATGGTATTTGTCTTTTTCTTACTGATTTATTTCACTGAGCATAATGCCCTCAAGGTCCACCCATGTTGTTGTAAATGGCAAGATTTCATTCTTTTTTATGGCTGAATTATACGCACGTGCGCTTGCATGCACACACACACATATCTTTATCCATTCATCCATCGATGGATACTTAGATTGTTTTCATATCTTTGCTATTGTAGATAATGCTGCAGTGAACTTGGGGGCGCATATATCCTTTCAAATCAGTATTTTCATTTCCTTTGGATAAATACCCAGAAGTGAAATTGCTGGATCATACGGTAGTTCTATTTTTAATTTTTTGAAGACCTTCCATACCATTTTCCATAGTGGCTGCACCAATTTACATTCCCGCCAGCAGTGCACGAGGGTTACCTTTTCTCCAACATCCTGGCCAGCACTTTTACTTCTTGTCTTTTTGATAATAAGCCATTCTCATTAGGTATCAGGAGATATCTCATTGTGGGTTTGATTTCTCTGATGATTAGTGATATTGAGCATTTTTCCATGTACCTGTTTGCCATCTGTATGATTTCTTTCGAAAAATGTCTATTCAGGTCTTCTGCCCATTTTTTAAATTGGACTTTTTGCTTTTTTGATATTAATTTTGGAGCTGTTAATATATTTTTGGATATTAACACCTTGTCAGTTGCATCATTTGCAAATATTTCTTCCATTTGGTAGGTTCTCTTTTCATTTTGTTGATGGTTTCCTTTGCTGTGCAAAAGCTTTTGAGTTTAATTAATTAAGTCTCATTTGTTTATTTTTGCTTTTGTTTCCTTTGCATTAGGAGACTGATCCAAAAAAACATTGCTACGATTTATGTCAAAGAGTGTTCTGCCTATGTTTTCTTCTAGGAGTTTCATGATTTCTGGTTTTTAATCCATTTTGAGTTTATTTTTGTATATGGTGTGAGAACCTCTGCCCATTTCTCAATTGGATTGTTTGATTCTTTTTTAGCTGTTGCATTGTATGAGTTCTTTATATCTTTTGGTTTTTAACCCCTTATCAGATATGTGATTTGAGGATACATTTTCTCCCATTCAGTAGGTTGCTTTTTCAAATTTTTGATGATTTCCTTTGCTGTACAGAAGCATTTTAGTTTGATGTACGTATAAAAACCATATAAATTTATAAACCATATAAATTATCAGCATTTTCTCGATGAGATGAAAATATTTGAAATGACTGTCACTATTGTTACATTATAACTCATAAGGAGAACCTCAGAGTTATTTGTTGGGCTTCCCTGGTGGCGCAGTGGTTGAGAGTCCACCTGCCGATGCAGGGAACACGGGTTCGTGCCCCGGTCCGGGAGGATCCCACATGCGGTGGAGCGGCTGGGCCCATGAGCCATGGCCACTGAGCCTGCGCGTCCGGAGCCTGTGCCTTGCAATGGGAGAGGCCTCAGCAGTGAGAGGCCCGTGTACCGCAAAAAAAAAAAAAAAAAATTATTTGTTAATTTTTCCCCAGCCTTCTTCAAGGAAGAGTCATAATATGGGGCAAAGATAGTTAGTTTCACAGACAGGGACCCCCAGACCTGTGAGGGTTCCCAAGACCCTTTCAGGGAGATTGTAAGGGCAAAACTATTTTCATAGTAATACTTAGATATTATTTGCCTTTTCCACTATGTTGAAATTTTCACTGATGGTGCAGAAACAGTGGTGAGTAAAATTGCTGGCACCTTAACACAAATCAAATCAGAAATAATTTTATTCTTCACCATCATACACTCAATTAGTTTAAAAAAAGAAAGCCAGTTTTTAGTTTGTTCATTTATCTTCTTAAAGTTTTCCCTTTTTTTTTAATACTTTAGGTCGGAGCTATTGTGGAAGTGAAGAATCTTGATGGTGCATATCAAGAAGCTGTAATCAATAAATTAACAGATGCGAGTTGGTACACTGTAGGTAAGGGAATACATCTTCTTTTAAAAATATATTTTCAATGATAATACAAATAAAGCAGATTTTTCTTGATTTACTTCCTCCCCTAGTTGCCGTACATGTTATTACTGTTAATGTTTTATCTTCCCAAGTCTTTAAAAAATTTGTTTCATAAATATGTACATAACATATAGTTTGAAATTAGTGTATATATTATACAATTGGATTTCTAGCTTTTTTCACTTAAGAGTATATCTTAGAGAAATTTTTTTTCATCTTAACCATTTTTAAGTGTGCATTTCAGTAGTGTTCAGTATATCATGTTGTTCAACAGATAAATTTTTTTAACTGCAATATTATGTTTCATAGCATTGGATGTACCATAGTCTGTTTTCTCTTACTGATGATGTTGCCAGTTTTCTTGCTGTTGTAATAAATGCTGGATTGAATGTCTTCTGTACATGGACATTATTCTAATATTTCCCTAGTGTGTACATTGAGAACTAGGCATAGATTGAAGGGAAATGTCCTTTTAAAGCTGTAGTGGGTTATGAAAACTGCTTTTCTAAAAGACTGTTAATTTACATTTCCATAAACAGTATAAAGTGTGGTTGTTGTCCTAAAGTCTTGTCAAATGTGATGTTAGTAATATTTTAAAATTTGTGCCCATCTGGACACAAAATAGTATCTCAGCTTTGTTTTAATATGCTCCTCCCATGATTAGTAGTGATATTGGACATATTTTCATATGTTTATTGAAAGGAACATTATTTCATTTGTATTTTCTCTCGTTTGAATTGCCAATTTATAGTGTCTTCCCAGTCCTCTCCTTTTCCTCTTGGGAAGGTTATCGTTTTCTTATTTTCAGGGTATGAGTTTATATATTTAAATGTATAAAGGGAATGTTAACCTTTGCCACTTCAGTTGCCAGTGTTCTTCTATTGCTTTACTCTTATCTCTGCTATCAATTTTCAAATCATAGTCAATTTTCCTGTGGTCACCTTTTCCTTTGTCATTTTAGCTTGAGTCTTGTTTAAGAAGGCTTTCCTTCCATCAGTGTTGTAAATTTGTTTTCCAATGTATTCTTCAATTTAAAGTTCTATTTTTTGTTTTACGAAGAGCTTTTTATTTCACCCACAGTGTTTTTGAACATTCTGAAATATCAAATACTATTTTTTTCCAATTGATAACAGAGTAATTATCCCAGTTTTATTTATTGAATGGTAAAAATTCTTATTGTTTAACGATCTCAGAGATGAGAGTAAACATCTAGTAAAATATCTTTGGTGATGTCAGAATTTGATGGAGCTTTCAAATAGTAATGATGAGTTTTGTGGTATGAGAAAAAAACCTGGTGAAGAGGGAAAATTTGATTTTGAAGCATAAGGATATATTTGCATTTGTGTAGGTTACAAGACTGTGAGCAGTTCTGTGTCGTTAAGTCTGTGGGATAATTAGCTGTGATAGTCTTATAAATGTGGCACTTTATCATTGACTATATTAGTTACTACATTTTAAAAAAGTACGAAGAGTTATTTATCCAGTCTCATGTGATGTAAAAGCTCACATTATATATAAGAACCTAATTTTTTTTTTTTGGCAAAAACCTCTGTTTATAAAATCAAGGCCTGGTAACTTTATTTAAAATAGAGGTATTCTCTTCCCGTGATTTGTGAGGAATGTAGTAAATGCTAAAATTATATCATAAAGTATACATCTATTCTGTGTATATGTAAACTTACAACATATTTGCTGGGACATTTTAGTACTTTAAATAAGTAGTTTTCAGGAGAGAGCAAATTAGCCACCCAGGGAACATTTAACAATATCTGGAGACAGTTTTGGTTGTCACACCTGGGAAGGGGGTGCTGCTGGCATCTAGTGGCTGGAGGCCAGGGATGCTGTTAAATATCTCACAGTGCACAGGTCCCCGTGACAGTCCCCATCTGGTCCAAAATGTTAGCAGTGCTGAGGTTGAGAAACACTGCTTTAAATGATAAAAAAAAACACTGCTTTAAATGATAAAAAAAAAAATAGGGTAATTTTTAGGGGCAGTCTGAATATATAAACTTGTACTGTTATTTTTTGTTTCTTAGGTAAATTTGTCAGTATTTACCAATAGGAAAATTTGCTTTTTCTTTACCATATTGAGAAGGATTAATCAGCATTTAAAAGGTTTCTTTCTGAAATGCTAACTTCTTATTTTCATTTGATGTTTTCTGTTCCAGGGAAGATGTTTTCATTACAGGTATATTATTATTTTTTTCCCTAGAAATTGGAAAACATACTCTACACTTGAAGTTGTTTGTTACAAAACTTAAAATGTGTACTGAATTTCAGATCTAATCTTTTAAAACAATAGCTCTGTTTGCACTGAGAAAGTTAAATGATAATTTATGTCATTTTGTTAATCTTTGAAAAACCCTTCAGTAGTTGCCATTTCTACCTCTTCTCACAGTTTTTGATGATGGAGATGAGAAGACACTGAGACGGTCTTCACTGTGCCTGAAAGGAGAGAGGCATTTTGCCGAAAGTGAAGTAAGTAATCACTTAACGAATGAACATGTCCTAGTATTTAGTACTGGGGACAGGAAAGTTTTGCTTTCTCAACTCAAGCAGCTTACTTGTTAATCAGGAAAATTCGTTAATACATAACAGCATGAGAGTGTAGTCTGTGAAACCTGTTTAAGGCCTTGTGTTTGAGTACCAGGTTCTCTGTGGGGTTTTTTGTCTAAAAAAAAAATGTATTTTAACATTTGTCCATGAAGAAAAAACAACGGGATTGTTCATTACCCTTAGGCAACTTTTTTATAGAGTCCTTTAATTTGTAAATAATTGTAGAAAAGAGATGTCTCATTTGTAATCTTCTTGAACCCCATCATCATTAAAGGCTGTGTAGATACTGCAAGCCATCCCTAACTACTGCCGCTGCCAACCATTCTCCTTGAAGAAGGCTTGCCTGACTGCCCTTTCTAAAATAGTCCCTTCCATTCCTCATAACTCTTTAAGGTTGCTTTAGTTTTCTTTATAGCCCAGATCATTTTCACACCAAAATATGTATATGTGCTTAATTACGTACTGTCTGCCTTCCTCACTAGAATGTGTTTCAGTGGCAGAGATTTTGTATGTCTTCTTCACCACTGTGTTCCCAGTTCCTAGAACAGTGGCTGGCACAGTAGGAACTGAATAAACATTAGCTGCATGAATAAATGAAGTGTTCATATTTGCCAGGGACTTTGCTTAGTGCTTTACATACATCCTTGCATTTACAGCATTATGAGGGAGATACAGTGCTTATGTCCAACTCAGAGTTGATGAAAGTGATGATCAGAACTGGTTCTCAAACCAGCACTTTCTAACACCAAAATCCTCTAAAATTGAAAGATGTTATTAAGTTACTAAGAGTGGAGGGTTCACAAAGTTTTGTAAATCAGTAACTTGCAATTCAGAATTTTAAAAATGGACATATTTGTTGCAAATAGTGTTATATTCTCTAGTCCAGCCTATGAATATTAATTAATGCACAGTGTGGCCAAACCAAGATTTCTTTTTTCTAGTAACTATTTAGAACAGTGTTTTTGTGGGGAATTTTAATATTTGTTTTAAATTATTAGACTTTATTTTATGTTTTTTGTTATTTTCCCTTCCCGTAAATGATTGAATTCCCATTTCAACTCAGAATTTGGGACAGATTATCTGTATTATGATTCTGGCCTGTCTTTTCAGTCTCCTACTCTGCTATTTCCCTGTACTTCTGACTTATAAAACTACTTGGTGTTTCCAGATTATGGCTCATACTTTCTTTTCTTGGTTTCTGCTGAGCCCTGCTCTTTTCAAGACCATGAGAAAGGCTTCCTCCTTCATGACTGTCTTTCATGAGCTCTCTAACCAAATTTGATCTCTATATCCTTTGATACTTTTCCACTTCTCTTATTTTTATTTTATGGTCTTTTTGGTTACTTTTATCATTTTTTCTAAAAAATTGTAAGCTGTTTTGGCGGAATAGCCAAGTTTTTGTCATCTTGATGGGCTTTCCTTTTCCCAGTAGTGTTTTCTACACAAAAGCCTTCAGTAAATATTTGATGAATTAGTTGTGAAGGTTTAAATATAGGAAATACATATAGCTTTGGACAAGTACAGTGAATTTGGCTTCTTACACTGATGAAGTAACAGAATTCTTTCTGAGTTTATGTAATTCTTAGAAATAATTTAATTTCCCTTAGTTAGAACATGTGATAATTATAGTAGGTTAATGAATATGGGGACTTGAAGACTTGATTTTTTTTCACCTAAGTGAAGGTATATGTCTTATGTATTTAATCCAGAGAAATATCGAAGATACTAATTTTGTATTTGCCAGGAGAATTTTAAGTTGGAATTGTTCATAAGACAGTTGAAGTATAAAGGCTGAAGCAATAAGAGCAAGTAGCTCAGTGTATCCTTTTTAACTTCAGGAAGGATCGGTTTTACTGTGTGTGGCTATATGTGTTGAACTTCATGTTTTGCTAGAGGGTATTGGAATACTGGTGTATTATTCCTTACCCATTGCCATATGCCACGTGCTATGCTCGGTACTGGGGGTACATGGGTAAACTAAGTAGATGTGGAATTTATCCTTGGGTAATTTCTTTTTGCTTTTGAAGGAGACAAAGCATTAATTAATCAAAACTATAAAAATTTAAGGGTACTAGGCGCTGTGGAGACATGGCCAGGAGTATATTTAATCTGCCATCTATGTACATTCTTTCCCTTATTTGATATTTCTGCTATTTTCAAAAAACAGTTTTAATTTTTTGGAAGTTTGCTCAGAGAATTGTTATTATTACTAATAACTTAGGCCTTTGAGTGAAAAGCCACATCACACTTGGCAGTATTTGGGGTCACTAATCCCATAAATAAGCTTCATACCTAAACAAAGACTTAAATTCAAGATTTTCACGATAAGAGATCACAATAAGCGGGTCAGTCAGTTTGAATTCCCACACCAAAATCACTGGTTCTAGCCATAACCAGCTTAGTGAGGATGTTGCCTATTTCCTGACATCTGTGGGAGTGCTTGGGTATTTCTATAGAGCATTCATAATTTGAATATTATCCCAAAGTAGTTTTATCAGCTGGGGTATTCTCTCTGTGCATTTACTACATGCAGTTGAAAACTCTGAAGAAAATTTAGATGAAATCCCAGCTCCGTATTTCCTGCAGCCCATTTTAGGTAACAGGGCTATGTGCGTATTTCCCCCAGGCCTGTGGAATTTTCTTTGAGCCTTTGATATAGCCAGGAGTCTCTGGCTTTGCTCTGTTGGCTTAAGACAAGACAAATCCTACCCTCCCCTTACTCTTTTTCTGTCATGTGTAATAAAGGTGTTCCTGCTTTCCAGGATTGGGGCCAGGGACAGAGATATTGCTTCCTGTTGTTCTAATTCTTTTTTACATACTAGGGAGAGATTGTGGTTTATTTGAGAATTCCTGCATGTGATTCCTAGATAACTCTTCAGAAATCCTGGATATTTTTTTTCCTAAATCAAGTGAAATGACTAGCAGATACTTAAAATAGAAATCACTGTACTTAATAGAAATCTCTGCTTTCAAGAGAGCAGCCTTAATTTTAGGGGAGGGGCATTTAATTCTTTTGTTAGCTTGACAGAAAGTGAAGCCAAATTAATTTATTATTCCTGTTTACCAAATACAGTACTTTGAAATTTTCACCCTTGGGAAGCATAATTAGGAGTTAATGACAGGTCATTTCTGAAGAGGTTTTGTCTGGCATATTATTGTATTTGGGCCAGCTTTTGCCTCCAAATATTTTTTAAATGCCCGACTTACAAACTAAATTTGAAAGGTTAGGTTTTCAGCCCTATAAAAGTTACGATTTTTGTCTATCGTTACTGCCTTTTTCCTATACTGTATTCCTTGTTGTTGGATATCTATATGTACCTTAAATATATTTACATATATTCTAACAAATTATGCAAAATAGATGAATATGCTTCCCCCTTTCATGTTTTAGTTCATCGTTGTTTCAACAAAATTATCTCAGTTTTAAAAATAAAAGTTAAAATTTTTCTTTTAAATATTAACATTAGTTTGTATTTAGATATCTGATCTTTAAGTTGATGGACACCCTTTCATATAACATTCTTGTTTGTAACTTTGAGAAGTCTTTATCCTAAGTAGTTCCTCACCCTCACTTCCACTCTGACAGTTTTCCTGGGCTCTTTAGTTCCCCTTGTGTTCATAAAAGTATCTGCAATAGCAAAGGTTCTGATGGAGGAATAAAAGGAATAGTAACTGTGGAAAATCATTAAGATGCAGAAAAAATAAGAATATTACCAACATTGATATTCAGAGAATTAGTTGGGATAGCATCTTCAGATTGATACCTTAACTTTTTAGATATATAAACCTTTTCAGGAAATAATGGCACGAAAAATCCAAGAAGTCTCTGATATGGAGAAACGAAGGGATTTCAGAATCCCTTTTTCTTCGTTCTGCTTTTAACCAACAACCAGTTCCTTCCCTGGAAATCATTTTTTTTTTTTTTTTTTTTTTTTTTTTTGTGGTACGCGGGCCTCACACTGTTGTGGCCTCTCCTGTTGCGGAGCACAGGCTCCGGACGCGCAGGCTCAGCGGCCATGGCTCACGGGCCCAGCCGCTCCGTGGCATGTGGGATCCTCCCAAACCGCGGCGCGAACCCGGTTCCCCTGCATCGGCAGGCGGACGCGCAACCACTGCGCCACCAGGGAAGCCCGAAATCATTATTTTTGAATGGGGTGAGGGACAAAAGGGTTGACATGAATTACCAGTTGATAACAAGAAAGAAGTGTTCATTTGTTGATTATTATCTTCATACCAAGCACAGTATTGGATGTTGCAGATTAAAAAGGAAAGGAAAATAAAATATTAACTGTAGAAAAACTGATTTTTACATTTTCTTCAAAAAAGGTTTCTTGCAGGAAATTCCCAGGCCTTCTAGTGGTTAGGTGCTTTCACTGCTGGGGCCTGGGTTTGATCCCTGGTTGGGGAACTAAGATCCCGCAAGCCGCAAGGGACGGAGGTGGCGGGGTCAGGGGTTGGGGGAGAAAGGTTTACTGCAGAAAATGTTTGCACAGTCATAATATAGGATATCTGAAGCCCTTTTCTCAAGCAGTTGATGCTTATCCTGATAATTTTGTTTCTGTTACTTATTAAGAATTCTGTCTTGTGGTTTGGGATTCCCTATATGCAAAGAAAAATTTGAGCTGCCGTTGGCCCAACCTAGGGGTTAGGTACTTGCACATAGGTTTCTTATCTCTCAAATCTGTTGTTTCCACTGAGTTTTATTTGTTTCGTTTTATATTTTAATCATTCTTAGAAGTCTGTCAGTCCTCAAATAGATAATGAAATTATCTAGAGAGAACAACTAAATTTCTTTTCACTTTTTTTTTTCCAGCCATGGGCTCATTCATCTTTATTCTAATATCTTTGAAATGAGAGTTTTCTATCTTTAGGAAAGTTGTATTTTTGTCTCCCTCAGGGGAAGTTTTAAATCTCAAAATCTAAGCATATTCTTAAACTGATTTGGTTTAAAAAGAAAAAAAAAACTTGTAACGTAATAACTTTTGATGGGTTTATGTTCCTACCCACAGACATTAGACCAGCTCCCACTCACCAACCCTGAACATTTTGGCACTCCAGTCATAGGAAAGAAAACAAATAGAGGAAGAAGATCTAATCATATGTAAGTCCATTTTCATAACTGTTAGTTGAACCTGAATTCATTTCTCCTTCCAGTATTGTTTTAGTAGTTATTAATTTTAAATTGTAACTTGCAAAATGCTAACTGAATGGAAGAGTACTTTCAGACTCTTTGGCATGGGTGCTTGAGGTTCTCCATGCTCAGTCAACTTTAACAGCTATATTATTTATCTGCCTGCCATTTCTCCTTACATGTATCTCGATGTCATTGTCAAAATGGAATTAGTCAATATTTCCTGAATGATACATCCTCTGTTTTTCTGATGTCATGTTTTTTATTCATGCTGTTTCTGTCTTAAATGCCACCCTTCCATGCCACCGGCTCACTCATTCTTCAGTTCTTAACCAGAAATGCTCCCACATTTATGTGAACCATTTTGTGCCTCCCCACTCTTTCCTTAAAAACAGACATGTTTTTTTCTCCTCTGAGCCCTCTGAATCCTTTGCATTTATCTAATGTCATAGACAGTATGTCACCTATTATTATCATTGTCGTGTTTGTTTTCCCTTCCTAGTAATTTAATTCTTCCTGACAGCCGAACTATCTTACTTATTTTTATGTCTTCTTACAGTTGTGACACATGTTCTACATATTTAACAAATTACTTTCAATGAAGTGTGCTTAGGCTGCAAAAGGCTTTAAATTAAAAAGGATCACAGGATCAGAGTCATGAAATTTCAGGTCATCAGAGAGAAAGAAACAATCTTCAAACAGTTCCAGGAAGAAAAAAATAATTTATTGCAAAGGAGTGAGAAGCAGAATGGCATCAGACTTCTCAGTAGTAACACTAGATGCTAGTGGTCAATAGAATGCAGAATGGAGGAATGGAAGTTTCTATTAAAGGGAGGACTTGTTATCTAGTATGATGGAACATTGGGGGGAAATTAAAGATATGATGATAACAAATGGAGAAAAAAATAGTAAAGGCATTTAGTTACTCCCCTCAAAATTATATAAGAAAAGAACACTATATTAGTAGGATGGAGGTTAGAGAGGTTGCTTAAATATAAAAGTTAAGTCCTTAAAACAACAGGAAGTCAATACCATAACATCTAAAATGTATAAATATAGAAATAGCGGTATAGGAATATTATTTAGAGATAAGGTATTAACTGTCAGAGGTGAACGAGTTAAAAGCAGTTGCCTCCACAGAGCAGAAGAAAATGGGAGAGGATGGGGGAAGAGAATGTAGTTTGTTTGTTTGTTTGTTTTTTGCGGTACGCGGGCCTTCTCACTGTTGTGGCCTCTCCCGTTGCGGAGCACAGGCTCCGGACACGCAGGCTCAGCGGCCATGGCTCACAGGCCCAGCCGCTCCGCGGCATGTGGGATCCTCCCGGACCGGGGCACGAACCCGTGTCCCCTGCATCGGCAGGCGGGCTCTCAGCCACTCCGCCACCAGGGAGGCCCGAGAATGTAGTTTTTAATTTATTCTGTTGAAGGTTAAATTGTTTAAAAACGATTTTGAATATTTTACTCGGATAAAATTTTTAAAAATTTAATGTGCCTGAGCCAAATATTGTCAGAGTAACTGTTAAAAATATTGAATTATTGAAACTTGTAAGTGAATGCTTTCATTCAAAGTAAGAGTCAGGTATTAAATCTAATAGTGGCTAAGCTTTGGAGATAAAAATTGGGTAAGCTCTGTCTCTCATATAGCTTAGTTTCAGCCTTACAGCAAACTCATGAAGGTAGGTATTATTTTTATCCCTATTAAAAATTGGGGAAATTGGCCTCAGAGACAGCAACTAATCCAAGGAACACAGGAAGGAAGGGACCAGGACTTGAACTCATCCGTGTTCCATAGGCCTTTTCCCATTCAGTTGGTTGACTCTTTTTTGTTTAGAGTACTACAGTTACTTTCCAAATGAGTTTTAACAGGAAATAAATAATGACTTATTTGAGGGAGGAAATTAAAAGACTAATCCTTGCATTGAAAAAATATTTAATATTACTTATTTTCCTACTAGTGATTTGGGCCATGCATTTCTTTTTCTCACTTAACTCTCTGAATATTTTAGAAAATATTTTTCTCAGTTAATAGGTGAAAAATGTCTCTCACTTGCAGTGTAACTTGCTGGTCACTTGATTATTTTTAGGATACTGAGAGTGTAACTATTATTTACTCTTCTTCGTATAACTTTGAAAATATGAGTCTTCTAGTCAGAAAGGAAAATAGATGAAAAATGTGTAATGGCATTATTAGTATGAAAGAGTCCTCTTGTGATTATTAGATGTTATTGTGATCTAATATTGTTTTCAGTTTTTTCAGAGGGCTATTATATTGCCATAAAATATTCACTGAAGCACTTATAGGGTAAATCTTTTGACATCTCTTTGAAAATTAATAACTTCAATTGTGAATTAAAATTTTATCTACCATTGATCATTAGGGTCTTCCCGTAGCTTTATAGTCAACTGTTTTTTTATATATAAATTTATTTATTTATTTACTATTTTTGGCTGCATTGGGTCTTTGTCGCTGCGCATGGGCTTTCTCTAGTTGCGGCGAGCGGGGTCTACTCTTCATTGCGGTGCACGGGCTTCTCATTGAGGTGGCTTCTCGTTGTGGAGCACGGGCTGTAGGTGTGCGGGCTTCAGTAGTTGTGGCAGGCAGGCTCAGTAGTTGTGGCTCACGGGCTCTAGAGCACAGGCTCAGTAGTTGTGGTGCACAGGCTTAGTTGCTCCGCGGCATGTGGGATCTTCCCGGACCAGGGCTTGAACCCGTGTCCCCTGCCTTGGCAGGCGGATTCCTAACCACTGCGCCACCAGGGAAGCCCCTAGTCAACTTAATTAACTACGATTGATGATGTCAGAACAATGAGGTGTGGGTGTATTTAATGTAAAATTGTTTCATTGGCAAAGATTTTCCACTTCTCTAGCTCTAGAGAGTGGAAGTGTGGCTGAGTTAAGAGTGTGAACAGTAGGGACTTCCCTGGTGGTCCAGTGGTTAAGACTCTGTGCTTCCTCTGTAGGGGGCCCGGGTTCGATCCCTGGTCGGGGAACTAAGTTCCAGAACACCGCACAACCCCCCCACCCCCCGAAATAAAAGAGTGTGAACGGTGGAGCAAGATGGCATGGGTTTGACTCCTGTCTTGCCTCTGCCACTTCTTTGCTTTGTGACCTTGGGCAGGATGCTTAGTCTTTTCATGCCTCGATTTTCTCATTTGTAAAATTGAGATAATAGTATTCCCTGTCTCAGAGTTGTTGCCAAGGTGAAACGAATTCTGTCCTTTAAAGGGTTTAAGTAGTAATCACTATGTAAGTACTGGATATCATCATTGTGTATTGAATGAAAAAACTTTAATGAAGTACTAGTATGTAACATGATTTCATTTACATGTAAAAATGTGTTTATATGTGAGTATGTAAAAATTCTGCTTACTAGTGCTTATGTCCGATAGGAAGGACTGTTTTTGGCTATATTTTATGAATTTAAAAACAGTATTCCTGGGGCTTCCCTGGTGGCGCAGTGGTTGAGAGTCCGCCTGTCAATGCAGGGGATGCGGGTTCGTGCCCCGGTCCGGGAAGATCCCACATGCCGCGGAGCGGCTGGGCCCGTGAGCCATGGCCGCTGAGGCTGCGCGTCCGGAGCCTGTGCTCCTCAACGGGAGAGGCCACAGCAGTGAGAGGCCCGCGTACCGCAAAAAAACAAACAAACAAACAAAAAAAACAGTATTCCTGTATTGTGTATTATATACATATTATAGGGAAAACAGTTTTTGAATGAAGAATTCTTTTAATTTTGAAAAAAATTGCATCTAATATTTAGACATATTTTACCTTTCTACAAATGTCATCCAGAAGTGTAAAAAATTTTTTTAAATAAGATAATTTATGGAATGTCACATAGAATGGTCTACAAAAAGGACCAAACGGGAATTCCCTGGTGGTCCAGTGGTTAGGACTCCATGCTTTCAATGCCGAGGGCCCAGGTTCAGTTCCTCGTTGGGAAACTAAGATCCCACAAGCCGTGCAGTGCGGCTCCCCAAAAAAATGACCGAAAATTATAGTCTATTAAAATGTCTGCTATGTTTCTTAGCTGAGGTCTCCCTTTCTTGTATATGAGAAGAAAGCATGCAGTTGTCACTGAGCAAGTTTATCTTTGCTTTCTAAACGACTCTAGTAAACATTCTGAGTTAGTGATTTTCCTGTTGAGAATCTGTGTGTAATGAAAGATTTGCTGTTGGGATCGTGTTGTACATGTGCAAAGTATGAAGGCAGGCGAAAGGTTGAGAATTACTAGTGTTGGAAATGAAGCGCAGCCCATCTGCAATCTTACTTTGCTTGCTGTTCCTTCCTCCTCACTACTGTGGTCTTTCTCACTGCCAAGAGACATCATGATGTCATGCTTACTGCTTTAAGCCTTGGTGTGTAAGTGCCACAGGCAAGTACCACAGTTTAAAGTGCCCATCTCCTTAAATTACGCTTCCTCAAAGTTCTTTCTCCCCTTTCTTCAGAGTGATTTTCTGCAACAAAGTCTGGAACCTGGATCTTAAGGTCATTTATTTGACCTTCATTTCCTCTTCCATTACTCAACTCAAAAAGGTCTTCATTATGGTTCTCTGATTGCCATTTAAAATTTGTACAAAGATAAATAAGGTTATCTCTTCCCAGGATTCCCCAGACTCCATTGTTGCAATGATATATCACTACCTTTGTTTTCTTTTAAGAACTGTTAGTCCACATACCAGTTAATCTGCCTCCAGCTATTTCAAAATTATTTTTGATACCTTCCTTTAATTATTTTATTTATATTCTGCTTTTAATCCTAATATATCAGATATTTTATTTTTTAAAGATTATCATCCTCTAGCTTAATTTTTTTAAAGCAAGTTATTGATCCTTTTGATTATGTACAACTTGAGTGAATTTTGCCCTTATAATTTACATTGTATGCAGAGGTTTTCTTTTTTTTTTTTTTTTTTTTTGCGGTACGCGGGCCTCTCACCGTTGTGGCCTCTCCCGTTGCGGAGCGCAGGCTCAGCGGCCATGGCTCACGGGCCCAGCCGCTCCGCGGCATGTGGGATCTTCCCGGACCGGGGCACGAACCCGTGTTCCCTGCATCGGCAGGCGGACTTTCAACCACTGCGCCACCAGGGAAGCCCAGAGGTTTTCTTTGATTCTACCTAAAGAATAGAATTCTGAAATTATAGAAGTATTTGTGCCCCTCTCCCTCAAAAGTTTTTTCCAATAACCTGGCAAAAGTATATATGCAACTGCTATTGTAGGAAAGCAGTCTACTTGCTGTTATCCTTCAGAAAAAGGATAAAGCATAATAAGGCTTATAATGATATTTGTTAGAGATTATTTGTGGGTACAGGTTCTACCCAGTGACAGTGCTAAGATTTACCCAATAAACTAGTGATTGGTACCTGGTATACAGGTCTGCAGACCTTAAAAAAAATTTTTTTTATTGAGGTATAATTCACATGTAAAATTCACCCTTTTAAAGTATTCACTGTTCAGTGTTTTTTAGTATATTCACAACATTTTTACAACCAGCACCACTATCTAAGTCCAGAAGTTCTTTTTATTATTCACTGCTTTATTCTGATATGAGAATTTGATTCTAGTTTACTTCTTGATAAAAATTGGGAAAAAATTAAAACCCTTTTATTAAGTCTGTACATGTTCTTATGTTCTATATGTTTTAATCTCTAAGAAGCTACACGTTTTCAGTCTTCCTGGTACTAATACAGATTTTTAATTTATTGTACAAAATTTGAAACTGAGTGAGTTGTTTGAAAGAATAAGGATCATTAAAGTCTGAATTGCATTTCAGAGATTGAGCCTCTGCAATTTCTGGCTCAATTTTAGATTTGTACCTCATCATTTGATATTCTTTGGCAAGTGTCTTGTCTAGAGTTCTTCTTGCTTGATTTACAATTAATTTACAGTTAACAGTGATGTGTGATCAGCTTTAAGTGTCTAGCTGTTAGTTTGTTTAGTAAACATTCTCATGTAATTAGCTTTGTTTCCAGTGGCATCATCAGACGTTATTTCAGAGACAGTACGTTATTTTGTTGTGGCTCTATAAACACATTCCTGGTACCAGAGAAGCAACAGTGTGAGGGGGGAATAAACACCAACCAGACTCTCTGCTTGTTCTGTCTTTGCTCCCTTAACATATTTCTCATGCTCATTTATTTTAGTATATCAGTTTATTAAGTACTAGTCTTATGTAAACAATTTCCTAGCTAAACTCCGCTAAAAGGTAAAGTTAAAAGGAGCCTTAGGTATAACGGTATGATTAATACTGGTTGTATACATTATACTGATTGTATACATTTTGTGATTTCAGGAGAAGTAGAAATCAGAAGTACCACAGTAAAAAGAAATAAACCTATTCAGTTCATTTACTTAGTCAACAAATACTTATTGAGCATCTGCACTGTGCCAAGCACTGTTCAGGTACTTGGGATATATCAGTGAACAAAACATGTATTTATAAAATCTCCGGGGCACTTCCCTGGTGGTCTAGGAGTTAAGACTCTGTGCTTCCACTGCAGGGGGCATGGGTTTGATATCTGGTTGGGGAACTAAGATCCCACATTCCCTGTGATGTAGCCAAAAAAACCCCTCTGCCTATAGAGCTTACATTCTCTCGTATGCGGGAAGATGGACAATACAGAAAAAAACAGAAGAATTAAGTAAATTATGTAGTATGATAATTTGTAAGTGCTGTGGAAATAATAAGAGTAAGGTTGGGTGGGGGGATTGGGATGGGCAGGTTATAAATTTGAGTAAGGTGATCAGAGTAACGTAATTGAGGTGACATTTGAACAGACACTTAGAGGAGGTGAAAAAGCTTCCAAATTTCTGGGGATAAAGCATTCTAGGCTGTTTCTCTGCCAAGGGGAGGAGTAGTTGGTGGAGAAAGTGAGGTCAGGGGATCTTCTGTTTTTTTTAAGTGGGAGAAGTAAAAGCATTTTCTTAGAAATAACACTATACTGGTAGGACTCAATCTAGTAGAGGCAGAAAAATTGATACAGGAGAGAGAAGCGAGCATTGCTGGAATAAAGGCTTGAGTAGGTGAGAGGGAGGAGGAAATCTAGTCCACGAGTGGGGAATGGTTTGGGAGTGGAGTCTGGACATAATGTGAGGTGGATGGATGTTTTATGTAGCCAGTCAGTTTACATTTTTATATATATGACTTTCTCGTGTCTGAAGTCTTCACATTTGTTAAGTCTTATGAAAGAGATCAGAATTTTCATTACTGTTGCAGATGACATTGTTAGCCAAGTAAAGCCCAGTTTTCTCTGTGTTTTACAGATTTGATTAATGTTATTTGTGACATTGTGACTTTCTGTCTTGCTAGTGATAATGGCATAATGGGTGTCCATAAAACCCCAGCTGAATGAGTCTTCTGTGACTACTTTGAAAAAAGCAATAATTATGGTTTTAAGTTTGGTTGTGTTGTCCTTGAGAAGTTCTTCTAATCAAGTAGAAATCAGACTTGTGAAGTCTGTCATTATTATCCCAAGCTTTGTGCCAATTTGTAAGGTTTTATGCTCTGCTAATATGAAGGTGTGTTGGTTTTTCCTGCTACCTATTACCTACTTTCTAAGTAAGGGTTAAACTGCTTTAAGTGCCATTTGAAGTACAGTAGTTCTACTCAGTAGCAAATTTTGAAGATTTGCATTTTTTTAAAAAAAATTTATTTTATTTATTGTCTTTGGCTGCGTTGGGTCTTGGTTGCTGCGCACGGGCTATTCTCTGGTTGCAGCGAGGGGTGGCTACTCTTCGTTGCGGTGCGCGGGCTTCTCATTGTTGTGGCTTCTCTTGTTGCAGAGCACGGGCTCTAGGCATGCAGGCTTCAGTAGTTGTGGCACGTGGGCTCAGTAGTTGTGGTGCACGGGCTTAGTTGCTCTGCGGCATGTGGGATCTTCCTGGACCAGGGCTCGAACCCATGTCCCCTGCATTGGAAGGTGGATTTTTAACCACTATACCACCAGGGAAGCCCTGCTTTGTTTTTTTATCACGGGACAATTTTTAGGTTAATTGAGTGATCACTGAAATCAGATAGTGATATTCCCCCATCACTCTAAAATGTTTAATAGTATTATAATAGGTTTTGCTTCCTTTATATTTACGTTGGAATATATAAATATATATTGGAATACATTGGAATATATAAATATAAAAGGATGACATTTATATTGTCATCCTGTTTTATTTTATAAAAACATCATTTTTATTTTATTTCTCATTCTCTTGCAGTCTATTTATTCAGCATTCTTAGTATCATTACTTATTCTGGGCATTTTTTTTTTGATTCATAAAGCCCATTTAATTTTTATTGGAGTATAGTTGCTTTACTATGTTGTGTTTCTACTGTACAGCAAAGTGAATCAGCTATACGTATACATATGTCCCCTCTTTTTTGGATTTCCTTCCCATTTAGGTCACTACAGTTATTGTGAGCATTTTGAGCACAGTTATTAGAATCTGTTTTCTTTACCACTAATTGTGGGCTTTCTTGGAACCAGATTCAGAATTTTTTTTTTGTTTTTGTTTTCCTTTTTACTATACTTTCCTCTAACATCAAATGGATGGTTTTGGATAGTTCCTTTTTCTTTTTTCTAACTTACTAGTCCAATATACAATGTAACTGAAAGGAATTTTTAACATAATACAAAAGAACCATATTGTGCATCTTATGAATACATAGTGTGTGTATATTTGATATTAAAGACAGCAATGGTGATCTCTTACCAGAGTGTTTCCTCTCCCCAGCCTGACCCCCATTAATAAAGATCTGCCTTCCCCTTTTTAAAATTATCTTTGGAGGAATTCCCTGGCGGTCCAGTGGTTAGGACTCTGTGCTCTTACTGTGGTGGCCTGGGTTCAATTCCCTGGTCGGGCAACTGAAGATTCCGTAAGCTGTGTGGTGTGGCCAAAATAAATAAATAAAATTAGCTTTGTACTGGGAGTGTAAAACTACCATCTCCAGAGTTCCTTTAATCTGAGAGGAGGATCTAGTATATTTTAGTGCAGTACTGGGATGCTTCATATGGAGCCTTTAGCTTTTTGAGAATTTGGGGACCAGTGTTATTCTGTTCTGATCTTTCCCTTAATCTTTTAAAATAGCACTAAATAAATCCAGAAGATTTTTAGGAAAATGGATTGATTTCCTCTAATGATAACCTTTTTAAAATTATTATTATTCTTTAGAAATTCAGAAAATTATTTAAAAATTTAAATTGGCCATTCTGTAGGTTGTAGGAAACGGGGTAAGATTTCTAGAATACCTGTATTCATAAGCTTGGTGTGCTTATTCTTTGTGAAGATAAATAGAAATATTTCATTTTTTTTCTTTCCCTAGACCAGAGGAAGAGTCTTCTTCATCCTCCAGTGATGAAGATGAGGATGATAGGAAACAGATTGATGAGCTGCTAGGAAAAGTTGTATGTGTAGATTACATTAGTTTGGATAAAAAGAAAGCACTATGGTTTCCTGCATTGGTGAGTAACTTCAGTATGAAAGAGTTTAATTTTCAACTATATAAGTTCATGAAGAAATCAGTTGATTTTCTTACTAGTGTTTTTTCATAGGTACAAAATGGGGAGATGGTTTTAGCATCATTCAGTTCACACAAAATTACTTTGAAAGTTATTTCTGAGTACAAAGAACTCCTGAAGTCATCCGAGAAAGGATGAAAATCATGATAATTTTAGAGGCTAGGTATGTTACACTGCTCAGTTTTGGGTGAAAAATTCCTCATGCAAACTTTTAAAACTTCTAAATCTACCATGCAAAAGGCTGCAAAAGAAGAACAGAATCTTGTTTTCTACTGCTGTCTACAAATGATATCTATTTTTCATCCTTTTTGGTAAACATTTTGTATTCTTTATCCCGAGTGTTTAGTGTTTTGCACAAAATAAGTGCCCAATAATTGTCAACTCTTACAGTTATAATTAAAACTGATGAGGGCAATTATTTTAATAAATATAAATACTTTATGATACCTTTGTACCTCTGCATATATCCATCTATCCATTACACATTCATTGGATACCTGTTATGTGTAAGGAGTGTGCGAAGGTCTTTATGCTGATTATGAGGTATGTATTATTTATCCTCATTTAGAGGTAAGGAAACTGAGTGTTAGAAGGGTTAAGTAACTTCTCAAGGTTTGGGTTAATGGCAAAGCTAAAAACTTAAGTGTCAGTGTATGTGATCATTTCTTTTTTCCTAAAGCACTAAGATTCTTTGAAAGAATTTCTTTTGAAAACATGTTTTAAAAGAGCTTTGTGTGTCTTTTTCTAAAACAAAGGAACATTAAAATTTGCACTTTAGTATTTTCAGTATTGATTCTCTCATCATAATTTCTAAATAGTTTCCTTGATGATGAGAAAAATATTTAAAGATATACAATACTGAAAGGTTAGTAATCTGCCTAGTCAACAATTTTATCATTATTTTAAAAATCTTAGCATTAGTGATACATATTATCCTCCCCACAAATTTGAGATCTTTTGGAAAGTGATAAATAATTTTTGTCAACTAGAGTGTGAAGTTGTGTTTTGAATCAAACAATCTTGACATAATCACATAAACAGTATTTGCATTTCTATTTTTAAAATTAGTGTTTATAAATTGAGTAAATTTTAACAACTGCTTGGTAACATCATGTTAGAGAACAATTGCATACTTCTAGGAACTATTAATAACCACCATGTTTTGAGTGCTTACCCTGGCCAGGCACTGTGCTAGCTTGTTCATGTAAGCACATGGTCTCGTTTAATCCTAATTGAGGCTGAAACATAAGTGGTATTTACCCCCATATTAAGGGGAGGAAATTTTAGCTTCCCTGACTCACGCGGTCCTCTTTTTCGGTTTCCTTCACTGTTTCTCCTCTAACCAAGCTTTAAATGTTGTTGTTCAAAGTTCAGAATATATCACATTGTATTCTCTTTAGGATGATCTCATCCCCTTTTATAGCATTGGTTGCAGAGATAATAAACTGAAATGTCTTAGGGACCAAAGAAAATCACATGCATGGGTGAATGGGATAAAATGTGGATTGTAGTTCCTGTAACAGAATGGAGAGTGAACCCACTTACACGCCATGGTCAGCACTGGCCAAAGCTGTCACGTGTGTGGTTTTCAAAATCCTAAGCTCATGAGAAAGAAAAAAATGTGTGATTTTGGCTCACAGTTTTAGAGCCCTGATATTTAGACTGTTTACTCCCAAGTTTATCGCTTAGAGTTCTGAGCTCTGGACCTGGGTATCTGTCTATCGTGATCTCCACTTGGCTGCCCTTTAGTCACCTCAAAATTTAATAAGCCTAAAGCTAAATTTATTCTCTCCTTCCTCATTCCCAAACATGACCCTTCTCCGTTGTTTCCTCTCCCTGTGAATGAGGCAGAAGTGTCAGCATCCTTTTCTCTGTCATCTCGCCGCTTCCCTAATTATCTCTAATATTTCTTGTTCCAATATTTCTTGTTCCTTTAATTTGCCTTCAGCACCACTTTACATCCAGGTCACCATCTCTCACCTGGAAGATTTGCAGTAGCTTCATCTCTTCCAACTCTTGTCCTTCTCTGGTTCATTTTCTTTATGACAGTCAAAGTAATTTTTTAAAAGGCAATTCTATTATGACATTAGCTTGCTTTGGCTCGTTCCCTTGAAGAGTTTAGATTTTATCCTCAGAATTAACATGGCCTACAAGATTGACAAATCTGAACTCTGCTTACCTCACTTATTCAGCCCAGGCAGAAGGTTAGCTACATTGACCTTTTGCTTCCTGCAGTGGGCTCCACTTCTTGCTGTGTCAGGCCCTTCGCATAATCTGTTTCCTCTGCTTGCAGCGCAGCCCTGTGGTACACACGTGTACACACATACATCCTTCGTCAAGCCAGTTCCTACTCAGCTTTCAAAGCTGAGCTTAAATGTTGTGTCCTCAGGAAAGTGGTCCCTGACCACCTAGATAAAGACTTATCACAATAGCAGTTAAATAAATGTGCACTTACTTGTTTAGTGCTTGTCTTTCCAGCTAGAATACAAGCTCATTGTGGGGAGGAACGGTGACTGACTAGGCCTCTGTGGTCTAGTATGGTACCTTGATGAAATAGTTAATATTTGTAGAGTGACTGGATGAATGAATGAACAGATATTAAGTACTTCTGGATTTTTTTGAAATGATAGGAGAGTTTTCGTAGATGCTAACGCATGTAAAAGACTTTCATGAGTGAATTATTTCATAATGCCATCAACATTTAAGCAGTGCTTAATGCAGTGCAGTTACAATTATGGAAATTGTTAACGTTTTAAAGACTAAACTAGAACTTACCTGTTTCTCACTCCTCTCAAACCTGTGGTGAGAATACATGCCTTTATGTACTATTGTGTCGTTTTTCAGAGCTAATGAGACAGTCCTTAAATCTGTCATACTTACTTAGCCCATTTTTCATTAAAAGCTGTAACTATACTATTGTTCTTGGTATGTATAGTGGGCTTTCTTGGGATTAAAATAATAAAAATTTATAGGTGTCTTACATTAGTACTACCTTTGGGAAGGCATGCTTTATCCTTACTTTAAATAATAGTTGAGATGACTTCACATAAAATAAATCTTATATTTTGTTCATAATAAATCTTATACAGACTCCAGGAAGGTACCCAGTTTAAAATGCTTACATTATAGAGTGGATAGTGTTATGGAGAAATTTTAGCATGTGTTAAAGTGTATATTTAAATGTAAATAATCAGTAGAACGTCATCTCTGTCTTTTTTAAGATAGAGATTGCTCTGATTAAGGTTCTGATATCTGATCCCATTTTGGTCCCTCCTGTTCTCTTAGCCCTGCTGCAGACCCTTTGTTAGGACTAGCTCTCCCTTTTTCCACCCCTGAGCTACTCTCATTCCAGCTTTCTGTTTCTGCCTAGACTTGGTCCACAGCTTCAATCTAGTCATAGCCACAGTTCTGCTCTCAACACCGTGCCTGTGTCAGAAAACAATGCGGATAATCCAGAGAGCTGGAAGGATATAAACTTAAAATTACTTGTGTGTGTTCCCACATGTGTGTGTGTAGCTGTTTACCCTCAAACTAAAATTAGTTTTTAAATTTTAAGCTGAAATTGTTTTGAAAAGGATTTAAATAATTGATACTTATATAACTATCTGTAAATGTGCTTTTAGTTATAATAGTTTCACACTTTTTTTAAAAGGTGGTTTGTCCTGATTGTAGTGATGAAATTGCTGTGAAAAAAGACAATATTCTTGTTCGATCTTTCAAAGATGGCAAATTGTAAGTATAATTCACTTGGTATGAAAAATATGCTGTTTTTCCAGATTGGGATGGTAAATTATAAATTAGTTATTTCCATTGACCTTATGCTTTTCCTTCTCATCATACACAATGTTTCAGAGTATGATCATTTTTCATATTATCATTAAGTATAGTAGTCTTATGTCTTTTCTTGTTCATTTGGTCTTTTCTAAACTAGACTCTAAGTGCTGTCTAATTTGTCAGTATTTGCCTGTGTAATAGCTGATGATTTATTGAGGAAAATTCGATATATCCACCACATCTAATACTTGATTGATATTGATATATTTATTGTTTTTGAATGTCTAATCAGGATTTTCTATCATTTTTAATTATGTCTAAATGGGTTAGTGTTACCCTGTTTTGTAACATTTGACTTCTGCAGTAGGCTGAGGATTAAAATGAGTTACTATAAATGTATGTTAAGTATTAAGAAAGTGACCTTTCATGTAGAACTTTTCTGGAACTGAAAAACTATGTGTTTTTTTCTTTCTTGAAGAATTGTGTGACTAGAAAATCCATGTATTTTATATTTTGCCTTATTGGGTGACTATACTTTAAAAGGATCATCATGCTTTAAGATTGGTGTTTGGGTTTTCAAGTTCTGAAATGTGATTTTTAAAAACAGTCTATATGAAACTCACTTTCACAAAATGGAGATAATCAGAGAAATTTGAACACTGAAATTGAATACTGGTTTGATGATATTAAGAAATTACTGTGAATTTTTAAGTGTGTGATAATGATATGGTTATATTTTTAAAAGAATTTTCTTTTAAAGCTTCGTAATGAAATATTATAAATTAAATTATATAATGTCTGCGATTTGCTTCAAAATAATCCAGTTGGGGTGGGAGAAGGTAGGTAGGGGTATAAATGAAACAGTGACTCTGAGTTAATGATTATTGTAGTTGGGTAATGGATATGTGGGAGTTCATTGTACTGTTCTGTCTACTTTTGTATATATTTGAAATTTTTAAATAAAAAGTGCAAAAAAGCAGGCTGAAAAATGTATTTGGAATAGTTTTTAGGCTTTTGTGGGTTGGTTGAGACAAACCAAGTGCAGAAAAGATGAATGATGATTTATTAGTGTAAAATAGGAAATATATGTGATGTATATGATAGAATAAACCTCTCCCAGTTGCTTGCATCCAGCCCCTCCTTATGGTTGCTAAATTCCATGAAAAACCTTAAATTGTACATTAGAAGTTTGCTTGTGAACCTAGAATTCAGTTTACAAAAAAATTGTTAAAAGAACATTTTACATTATAAAATAGTACATGTTCTTCCAGTCTTAAATTTAGTAATTTCTTGTGCTTATCCTATGATGATGGCCAATTCTTGCTATTTAACTTATTTTTTATTGGATTGACGCATTCTGCTATCCAGACATTTTAATTTATTATTTTCAGTGTTTCAGTATTTTTAGTATTGCATTTAGCTAAGTCCTCTGATATTTGAGAATACCTTGTTGTTTATAAAACATCTCTTAAGGTGGGGTCCTTCTGTAGATGATTACATATTTTAACATACTGCCTAGCATTTTATTTGGGACTTGCAACCTTGTATGCAATCATTTTCATTGTAAATGTCAGTATTTGCATGTTTTCAGTATCTTTCTGTGGTAGGTAATTGGACTCTTAATTAATCTCTGTTGTATTTTTGTGGGTTTTTTCCTTTAAAATTAAAAAAATAATATAGTACTTCAGTACCAAGAAAGGATGTCCATGAAATTACTAGTGACACTGCACCAAAGCCTGATGCTGTATTAAAACAAGGTAAGGATAATCTTGGAACAAATTATAGTTAATTTAAAAACTGATGGGGCTTCCCTGGTGGCGCAGTGGTTGAGAGTCAGCCTGCCGATGCAGGGGACACGGGTTCGTGCCCTGGTCCGGGAAGATCCCACGTGCCGTGGAGCGGCTGGGCCCATGAGCCATGGCCGCTGAGCCTGCGCGTCCAGAGCCCGTGCTCTGCAAGGGGAGAGGCCACAGCAGTGAGAGGCCCGCGTACCGCAAAAAACAACAACAACAAAATAAATAAAATAAAAACTGATGGGGAATTCCCTGGCGGTCCAGTGGTTAGGACTCTGAAGCTTTCACTGCTGGGGCCCGGGTTCAATCCCTGGTTGGGGAACTAAGATCCTGCAAGTTGTGTGGCATGGCCAAAAAAAAAAAAAGTAAAAAGTATTTCTGAAGATTAAATATTCTTTTGGTCTTAAAATTGTTTTTAAGTCTTTAAAGTTACATTTGGTTCTATGTGACTTATACTTTTGTAAACCCACGTGCCTTTTGTTATCATAGGTATTCTTTTTCTTTTTTTTAGCTTATAATTGGGACAATAATCTAAAAATGGGAAAGAACAATATCATCAGCTGTTACTGTAGTCTGACTTTCGCCTAGTAAATAAAATATTAGTTCCTGAGGATGGTAGAAACAGGAATCAAAGTAACTTTGATTTGGCATTTCTTATAACCGTAGTTATATTTTATTAAGGAATACGTGATAATTGCATCTCTTACTTGATTTTTAGCATTGTAAATAGCTGTTTATTTTTTCTTTGCCCATGTTCACTGAATCAAATAATATGCTATGTAGACTGGTTAAAAATCATCAAGAATTTATGGTTTACAATTTATTTCCATGTATTATAAAGTGAGAATAACTGTCTAGCTAATTTTAGTTTAAGCTAATTGTTAATATAATTTTAATTCAGGCTTAAAAAATGTAGAGGACATATTTATAGTATATTTTCAGGTATTGTGTGTTATTACAATGACTCTGTGCCTGGTATATAATACTGTTTAATAATCTTTTTTTTTGATAAAACGATTAAAGATTTACCTATCTTAAAGTGTTTTTTACCAGACACTCTTAATTTTCATTTAAAAGAAGAAAACTGCCCCTTTTCTCTTGTTTTTGTTTGAACCTAAGTCACCTTCAAATGGTTGCAGTTTTGCCATCTATAAAATGGGTGCCTAATGCCTAAGACTGTTAAGATTAAATGAGTTGCTGCATGGAAAAGCAGTTAGCACAGTGCCTAGCTCATAGCAAACACTTCATAAATGTCAGTGGTGGCAGCACAGTAGTTTTTTATTTCTTTATCCTGTTAGTATTTTTAGACAAATCAGTTGTCTTAATTTCTCCAGTTGATATAGTTTATGGTCTTTTTCCAGCCTTTGATCAGGCACTTGAATTTCACAAAAGTAGAACTATTCCTGCTAACTGGAAGACTGAATTGAAAGAAGATAGTTCTAGCAGTGAAGCAGAGGAAGAAGAGGAGGAGGAAGATGATGAAAAAGCAAAGGAGGATAACAGCAGTGAAGAGGAGGTGAGTAAACATAGTTAATGCCTTTTCAAATGAAGGACACATGTTTCCTTTGTGAGTTGGGATTTGGCTAAAGTCATTAATCACTTAAATATTTTTAGCATTAGAAGTATTTCATAATACAGTTGTACTTGTGATATCATAATCAAGTAGTTTGCTTGCTTACCTTAAAACAGAAATATGGTCTTGTGAAATTAAAAATATTAAGTATAGTTATCTCAGTAACCTCAAAAATATTTCTTAATCTTCAGTCCATAATGTATGTGTCAAATCAATATGTTGTACACCTGAAATTAATATAGTATTGTATGTCATCTATACTTCAATTAAAAAAATAAAAAGGGAAAAAAATGTTTCTTAATCTTGCTGTGCTTTTTGTTTATCAGATGGTTAAGGAAATCCCTACCTAATATAGGAAAACTCTACTTTCATATGCTTTTTACCATCATGTAGACAGCTGTCACCTCATAGTATGTTTACATCTGCATATTTTATTAAAATACCTAGTAAAGTATAAAATATGTCTTCCATCTAGTTTTAAGGGACTAAATAGCAGAAAAAGCAAAGATTAATATCTCTTTGATTCAGAGAATCTTAAATGACTTTATCTAATACAACTGGGTAGATAGTTCTAATTAGATCATAAATAAGGCATCTGTCAATTTATATGGATCAAGGAGCTAAATTTAGATTTTATTGTAGCTGTTACTTTAGGTCTAGCAATGACAAGTACTGGGAAAAGATGCTCATAATACTACTAGTGACATTGCACCACTGTGCTCTTTAATGGTTTGTTGGACAACTTTATCACAGTTATTGGGGGAATGGTGCAGATAGTGAAGCTGCAATACGTGACCATGAAGTGAATTGTATTTAATGTTTTTAGGAAACAAAGATAAGTTAAAATGTAATATTTTAGGTAAGTTATAAAATTCTGCTCTTTAACTGTAGTAAGCAACTAGTAATGAAATAGGATTGTTTTAGAGTTTATGTTTTATAATATAGTGATCTATGACAGTGTGTAGTGTAAAAGTTTCGCAGGCTTCAGTCTCCTTCCCCACTGTCTTCTATTTAAAATGCTCGGAGCCATCAGTTCCTTGCTTAAAACCTCTGCAGTTGCTTCTTATCACTCTGAAAATCAAGCTTCACTCTTAGAACCTCCCTTTGTAGTCCCACCCCTGCCTTTTTTTATATTACTTCTCCTGGTATACCCTCCTACTTTTTCGGGGGTGGGGAGGGAGTGGGGGGTTGCTGCGTGGTGCATCTTGTGGGATCTTAGTTCCCTGACCAGGGATTGAACCCAGGCCACAGAAGTGAATGTGCTGAGTCCTAACCACTGGACCGCCAGGGAACTAACTCCCTACCCTTCTACTTACGAACATTCTGTTGCAGCAACATCAGATTACATACCTCGTTTCTACTCACCTCTGCACAAACCAGTACCTCTGCCTACAGTGGCCTCCCCCTGTCAGCCTGACACAGTCCTGTTTGGTTTTTTAAATCCTACTGACATGGCCCCTCTGTAAAGGGAAACCTTCTGAGAACTATCACCTTCCTCACCTTAGGAAAAGTTTTGCTTTTCAATTTGCTAATCTAAACTACTACTATTCCTTGTAGAAATTTTTGCCTACATATATACGTGTACATACATATGTACATATCTTTATTTTCGATTTGTTTTCTCTCCTACTAACCTGTAAGCTCCTCAATGGTAGGGACTCTGTCTTACTTGTACTCTGTCTGTCATAATGTGTAACGTAGAACAGATGATCAATAAGTATTAGTTACCAAAACTTCTGTCGCTTAGATTTATGTTTTACAAATGTTTTTGTAAAAGCAGATCTGGTTTCCAGTTTAAACTTTTTTATTTAAGTTAAATACAAACTTCATTTAAATTTTGTTGCAACAGGAATACATTTGACAGTTTATGTAAGTCAAATATTGTATCTTGGGGGCATTTAAGATAATATCTAGAAAACAGATTTCCTTAGAGTTACATCTGACTACCTTACCACAATCCAGTGTATGTGGACCATGTTTAAGTTGAGAAGTACAGATTTATCCTAAGCAAACTAATAATTGTCATTGATTTTTCTCTTCCCAATTAGCAAGCATAATAGTTTATCAACATGAGTTTTTGTTGTTGTAACTTCCTTCCTTTTTTCTGCTAGCTTATAAAATAAAGAGGCAAATCTCACTCAAACAGTGGCTTTAGGCTCATGATTTTTAAAATTAAAATGATTTATTTAGACTACCAGTTGAAAAGTATGCTCCTGACTTTTACTGTTAGGAGTACATTTGTTTCAGCCAGAGTAACTGTAAAGCCTAGGTGTATATTTTGAATCACTTCCTCTGTAGTTACTGCTGATCATGTTCTGTAATGTCAGGTGCCATCGCTTTTTTCTCTTTTATTTGACTCAGCACCTTGCAGAGTGCCTGCACTTACCGGTGCGCATAAAATGGTGGTTGAATGGCTTGATAGTCACTGAATTGATGAGTTCCTCCATCTCACCTACTACCCTGCTCCTTGCAGGTTGCTTCAGGACCAGCTCCCTACTGCCACAGCCCCTGGCCACAGCAGCAAGAAGCTAGTCCCTCCCTTGTAATTGATAAATCGGGGAACTATTTTATTACTTGAAGATTTCCCTAAGTCTGAATCTTCAGGTATTGTAGATCAAGTTTGTTCCCCACTTTACTGATTTTATAAGCTCGAAGCACTATACAGTGGGGCCGTATATAATGAAGGATAATTGTAGTCTCAGTTAATGGGACCCATACTTGTTCAGTTCCTTGAGGAGCAATAATAGAGTTAGTTTTGATGGTAAACCCTGACCCAATTTAATATAAGTGAGCGTAGGTCTTCTTGAGCCTATGACCTAGTCCTGTGAAGGACTAGATCTCTGATCTGGTAAAAAGTTCATGAATCATTTTGCTGGTCTCATTTCTCATATGAGCATTTACATTTGGAATTGTCACTATTGAGATAACCTTTTAGGACCTATTTCTCTGTAAAGCATAAAATGTCTAGGCTTAAAGGTTTTGGATAGCTTAGTGTTAAGAAATAATTTTAATTTGGTAAAAAGCCTTTGAAATATTCTAGTGTTAGTCTTTGCTGTTGGTAGGAAATCTACTTGTGTTAGTAAAATGCTTAACTGAGAAAAATAATATTCTATTCTTCTGTGACTAAAATTAGGAAGAAATAGAACCATTTCCAGAGGAAAGGGAGAACTTTCTTCAACAGTTGTACAAATTTATGGAAGATAGAGGTGAGTGTTTTTTCTTTTATTCATCATTAATGTAGGTATCAGATAATTAATATCTTAAAATAAGAATTCTGTTTATTAAGCTGCATGTCACTGGTAATCATGGCTGTCTTTTTGATTTCCAATCACCAGCATCCTAGTATGGTGTCTGTCACATAGGAAGTGGAATGTGGAATTTTTCAGTATTTTGATGGATATTATGGCCATGGACCCATAAATTACTGTATTCTGTCCTGTCTGTCCCCCCACCCATTTATGGGACACCCCCCCCCAAAGAACTCTTACACTAGGAAACAGTAGCAGAATGGGAATCAGAGTACCATTTTATTTGAGCCTACATACATGCCTGTAGAAAAGCCTCTTCTCTAAAATCACTGTTTGCTATTCCCAGCATGTGTGTGTGTTTGTGTATGTGAGTGAGTGAGAGAGAGAGAGAGAGAGAGAGAGAGAGAGAGAGAGAGAGAGAACACACATTCTAAGATGGGCCTTATAAGTCTTCTTATAACCCAGCCATATAGAACTAAGAACAGAATTAAACCATCCATAGAGAAAGGTGACCAAGTCTCAAGGTGAGAGCCTGGGCTTAACTTATCGAATCTGCTTTTGTGGTTTAAAAAATACGAGCATTGGGGGAAAGAGGAATGGGTACCTAACAATAACTTTTAATTTGCAGTGATGACCTAGTCCACCAGTAACTATGGCCCTGTTACTCTCTTGCTTATCTGCTGTTCAGAGTATAGTTTCTCCTTTCCTGGGAGGATGCTAGAAGAGGAGTGGTGAGAGGCAGAAAGCTTTCTAGCTTGAGGAGAAGGAGAAAATGAATGAATAATACTTGAAAGTGCTACTGTGCTCTGTGAATTAATGTTTTTTTTAATCCAGTTTTGTATTGTTGATGAGTAGAAGCTGGCTTGGTCTTCTTTTTGCTCTCATAAATCATAGTGACTACTACAATGTGGGTATCTTTTTATTCTTCAATATAAAATGTCCTTGATTCCTATATTATTTATGTGTATGAATGGAGGCTTGGCCTAAGAAGGCAGGCTATTTCTTAAGCTTTTTTGTGTAAGGTAAATAAAAAAGTAAAGAAAATGAATAAAATCTAATACTAGAAAAGAGTGAAAAATGTGATTATGCCAGTCGTATGTTTTTTGGAAAGGGCAGTAAGTTGTGTATCTCTATCCTGTTGTTTTCTCTACCACATCCTAACAGTTTGATAGTTTTAGTGTCCTTCTCCTATATTTTCACATGTTAGAATAAACAACACTATAGCTTTATTCTAGAATTATTCTTTAGAATAGTAGAAAATTAGTAAAATACAAAGGAAGTATAATAAAGATAACTCTCATTGTGATGCAGTTGCCCATCAATTATCTCAACACTTTTTTCAGTTCTACCAAACCTTGTTACCCTGATTTTTAAAAATTTTTGTTGGTATTTTATTTTGCTACACTTAGTATTTATTCTTTTGCTCATCAGGGGAATGAAAGTTGAATGAAATCATATAAATAAGGTTTCAAAAATCTGATATAGGAAAAAAATTTTTTAATGAAATGGGGATAAGTAGTAGGTATCATGTTTTTGATTAACAAGGGATTTTTTTCCTCATATATACACACTTTGCACTATGTATATTTGGTGGTAATGTTTGAATCTTTTCAGAGTTTAAGTTAAAAATGTAGCATGGGGACTTCCCTGGTGGCGCAGTGGTTGGGGGTCCGCCTGCCGATGCAGGGGACGCGGGTTCGTGCCCCGGTCCGGGAGGATCCCACGTGCCGCGGAGCGGCTGGGCCCGTGGGCCATGGCCGCTGGGCCTGGGCGTCCGGAGCCTGTGCTCCGCAACGGGAGAGGCCACAGTAGTGAGAGGCCCGCGTACCGCAAAAAAAAAAAAAAAAAAAAAAAAAATGTAGCATGGTTCTGATATATTTCGTGTTTCCTTTAATAGGCACACCCATTAACAAGCGACCTGTACTTGGATATCGAAATCTGAATCTCTTTAAGTTATTCAGACTTGTACACAAACTTGGAGGATTTGATAATGTAAGTATTATGATCAAAAGTGAAACATGTTTTTCATACATGTTTTCTCATCTAAAAATTATCTAAAATTGTCTATTAATAAAAACCTAAGAATAAAAGGAAAAGAAAATGGAGAGTACAAGTTAGAAACAGTAATGTAAGTATTACGATCAAAAGTGAAACATGTTTTTCATACAATGTTTTCTCATCTAAAAATTAGCTAAAATTGTCTATTAATAAAAACCTAAGAATAAAAGGAAAAGAAAATGGAGAGTACAAGTTAGAAACAGCTAGCTTCCTGAGTCCAAATTTAAATTTAATTAAAGATTTTTAAAAATGAGCTTTCTGATTTACTGTTAAATTTGTCAAACTTTCATAAACTACCTGAGTTATAACACAGCCATATTAGTGGAAATTCTTTCTCTGTCTCTTTTCCATTAGACTATAAGGTCATTGAGAGCAGGGATCTGTCTTAATATTCTTTATATCCTTAATCTCTACCACTGTGCCTTATATATGTAGAAAACATTATTTGCATATATATGCAGAAGATCTTTGTTGAACTGAAGAAATTATCTTAAGGTTGCCATGATGTATGGTGCCCATCCAGTTAAGACTATTCTGGAGGAAAAAAAAGTGTTCTGCATTACTAAGATTCATAAAATTGCTTTGATTTATTAGCTTATATATTTTATGGGAAATCATACATCATTAAAACTTTTTATCTCTGTCTTTTCATTAAGGTTTTGATTTAGGAATGTGGATGTTTTCTTATTTATTATATATAGCAGGGTTTCTTTAAAAGTCAAATGGGGACTGCTTGGCAGTCCAGTGGTTAAGACTCCGTGCTTCCATTGCAGGGGGCGCCGGTTTGATCCCTGGTTGGAGAAGTGGGGTCCTGCATGCCGTGCTGCATGGCCAAAAAAAAAAAAAGTCAGATGGCCTAGTATTTCAACATTTGTAATTCTCTGAGATTTGTTAGAATACCAAAACTTACTTTAAAACATTGTTGTAAACCAGATTTTTGATTTAGAATTTATCAAGATTGATATTTTTCATTCCTTGAGACTGGAACCAACAAATATAGGAATATTTGTGTGTATACACACACACACACACACACATAAATATACACATATATATATAGTATTTATCAAACTTTTATCACATTCCCACCTTTTAATTTGAGAGTTTTCATTTCACTTTGTCCGTTAGATTGAAAGTGGAGCTGTTTGGAAACAAGTCTACCAAGATCTTGGAATCCCTGTCTTAAATTCAGCAGCAGGATACAATGTTAAATGTGCTTATAAAAAGTAAGTAGGTGTACTTGATATAGCTATATTCAATATTTTACCTAGAAAGCAGGATGGAATTTACCATATAACTGAGGCTAGTAATTTCTTCTAAGAAGAAATCAAGAAAGTTTTACTAGAGTAATCACTCTATAACAGCGTCTTATAGAGTGTATTCCATGAATACTAGATCTGTGAGAGTGTCTGTGAAGAAAGTTTTTGTGGCCAAGTAAATTTGGAAAGTATGTGTAGAAGTTAAAATGCCAAAGTTTTAAAGTCAAATAAACCCAGGTTCGAGTCCTGGTTCTGCCGGTTATTTGCTTTTTTGTGGCCTTGGACCATTTATTTGTTCTCTCAAGCCTCAGTTTCTTCTTCTTTTTAAATGAGATGATACTATTCGCCTCATAGGATTACTCTGATGAGTTAAATTTTACATGCACTCCGAGGTCCAGTGCCTGGCATATAAGAAGTGCTCAACAAATAGATGCTATTACTAATTCTTCTAATAGCTACTGTTGTTACAGTTACTACATTTAAGAGGATGACTGTCTTTTCACTTTTAGCATCTTTTTTAAATGAATTTATTTTTCTCTGAAAAATGTTTCTGTTTGAGTAAAAAAGATTGGGAAGAGCTAAACTAGAATAAATTTGAATATTAACATAGCTCAGTATCTGAGCACTTAAACAGGAGAAATGAACACATATTTTAAGAACTACAACTCTACAATAACATTTCAAAATGTTTTCCCAAATGTAACTTCTTTTCATATTTCCAGATACTTATATGGTTTTGAAGAGTACTGTAGGTCGGCCAATATTGAATTTCAGATGGCATTGCCAGAGAAAGTTGTTAACAAGCCTTGTAAGGAGTGTGAAAATGTAAAAGAAATAAAAGTTAAGGAAGAAAATGAGCCAGAAATCAAAGAAATAAAGATTGAAGAGGAGGAGAATGTAATACCAAAAGAAGAAAAGCCTACTGAAGAGGGTATTGAAAGAAAGGAAAATATTCAGCCCTCTCTGGTAAATAGGATACTGTTGATAGTCCTTTGCCTTCTTTGGTGCATTTTCTACATCCTCTGTAAAGACTACATAGTTAATTTATTATATAATTTTATACTTTATTGTTCAGGCACTTTCTTCATTAAGTGCTATTTTGTGTTTAAAATAGCTGTTAGCTATTTTTGCCTAGTGTTTTAGGAGTTTCTTAAAATAACTTTCTCAATATTAGTATTCATTGGTACCTCCTTTTGCTAACAATTAGATAATGGAATTAGGTTGACAATTTTTACTTTTGTTGGTATAGTTCCTCTGATCTTTTTCTAGGGAAGTAAAAAGAATTTGTCAGAATCTATACCTACACAGTCTGATCAGGAAAAAGAGGTTAATGTGAAAAAAACAGAAGAAAATGAAAATCTGGAAGATAAAGATGATGAGACAACTGGGGTAGATGAATCCCTCAGCATAAAGGTAGAAGCTGAAGAAGAAAAAGCAAAATCTGGGTAAGAAATTTGTTTTTGGTTAAGATGCATTTTGGCTGAATGAATTCTTATAATTTGCTCTTTGTATGTGTGTGTGTATGTATGAATCTAAATTTGACAAAATAAATGATTTAAATTTGCATTTATTATGTAAATAGTATTTGCCTCCTTCAGAGACCCTACTAATGCAAATTTGTAGCAAAAGATCATATTTTTGATCCATTATTCTTGCTCTCATCATGGAAATTTATGAAATTTCGAGCTAGAGAAAAGCACTTCTTACTGCCTTAACCTCTGCTGGATAACCAGATAATATAAATTTGGGAAGATGGCCTTCTCCAGTGTTTTGTAGATGGTATGTTGGCTCTAGATTTTGAGAATTGTAACCATTTTTTAAGCAAAAAATAAGAATGGAAAAGTGCTAGTAATTAGTTTTTAAAAAGTTAGAATTGTTATGTTGTGTTTTATGTGATAGTAGCATTTACTTGCTTTGGTCAGTTTGGGATAATGAATTACTTAGCAATGTAATCTCTGTACTGACAGTGGACCCCTGGATTTTATAGGTGATCTTTGACATCTGGTTTTGTGTCTGAGGTTTAAAAAACCTAAATATTCCCACTGTTAGTGGTTCTTTTAAATAAGTACAACCAAATATTTTTTTGATCATTTTCGTATTTTTCTGAAATTTGGCCACAGCATGCAGACAAGCAGGGAAGAGAAAAAAACCATGCTTAGATGAATATAGTAAAAGGTGTTTATTATATTTCATAATATATATATCTGTGTGTACAAATGTGTATTTCAAGTACTCCTTACTGATATTGGAAATTATTTCAACTATTAAGAAACTTAGTAAGTATTCAGCTCTTAGCCTAAAATCTCTGCTCATTTTAGTGTTCTTCTGAAATTTTGGCCACAACATGCAAATATACATGAAAAAACGAAACAAAACTGGGTTTAGATGAATATAGTATAAGTGTTTGTTCATTTTACGTGGCTATATTTCTGTGTGTGTTAAATGTATATTTGAAGTACTCTTGCTGCTACTTGGAGACTGTTTTAACTATTAAGAAATTTAGTAAGGATTCAGCTTTTTGTTGAATTTTTAAGTACGTAGACATTTCCAGAGCATCTACTGTGTGGAAAGCCCTGTGATTAGCCTGTATTTTCTCTTTGTTACTAATAGTTATCTTAAATTTTCAAGGTGGTACTTCAGCTTATTTTATGGTATAAACTATATTTTGCATATTTTTAAAAATCTTTCAACTATATGGCCTCTTTATTTACCACAGATATTTATAAATGTATCATACAACAAACTGAACTTTTCCTGTTGTGACTGCTTTAGAAGCGTTATGGGTTCTTTAGAAGCTTTATGGGTTAGAAATGTCCAAAATTGATCTCTGAATTTTATTAGATAAGTGCAATAGAAACTTTTATAATTATAAAGAATTAATGTATAAGTATTTTTCTAGCATATAAACTTTCTCTAAGTAATTAGCTGCTACGAAGAACTTTCAGTGTCCTTCCCTCATAGTCCAGGTATGGGAGAGTAAATCATTTAATTTATGTAAAATGTCTGGTTCAGTGCCTGGCCCATAATAGGTACTAATAAATCAAAGTAGTTTTTTTGTTTTTAATTTGTTCCATTGTAAATAAGGAATATGACATCAAACTTGGGAAATTTGATATCTCTTTGTGAGTTTGGATGAAAAGTTCCTGGTCGATACATTTGGTTTCCCAAACTGTAGTTCTGTAAAAGCTAACTAATGGGGCGTGCGTGCGTGCGTGCGTGCGTGTGTGTGTGTGTGTGTTGTGTTTGTGTGTATATATGTGTGTGTAATATATACATCAACTTAATTTTTTTAACCTATGTACTGGCTGCATTTTATACTTTGAAAGGCTCTCTTTCTTGGCATTCTGTGTTCTGTTTAGTTTAGTGCATTTACCTCTGATTTTGCCACTAAGAGGAGGAGGAGGAGAATATTTGCTTTGGCTGATAACCAGTAATTGTGTTGTTTGCTTCTCTATAATTCAGTGTATTATTTGAGTGACTTCTATTTGCTTTGCGTCTGAGGTTGACATTAAATGAGAATTTTTAGTTTTTAATTTTTGACTGCTTTTTAAAATTAATACAGAATATTAGGTGTTTATTCCAGATTAAATAAAAGATTGTCCTTGCTACCACTTTAAGTCAGGTTGTGCTTGCTGTCATTGGCATTTACCAGTTGTACTCAGTGCGTTACATAATGTAAGATACAGTTTAGAGTTAGTTTTCGTTTTAAAAATTTTAGACTTTTAATCTCTCATATATCTTTTATCTCCTTTATGATGATTCTGAGGTGCATGATAAATCTCTTTGGTAATCATCAATCTCTGTTGTAGCCACCAGAATACACTTCCTTTTCTACCTGATGTGCAGGGATACACTTTTATGATTTAAACAAGTAGTGTTCTTTCAAAAAAAAATCTTAACTGTTTTAATTTTATATATGTATACTACATATATAGTATATATAAATCATTTACTTAACGTTGTTAATAATAGTTTATCATCCATAACACCCTTTCTGATAATTTCTTAGATATTTCAGCCTTACTAATGAGTTTTTTTCATTATAGAAATGTTAATGTATTTTCAGTAACAGAGTTCATATTTTTTATCTCAGATTACAGCTGGATTCATTTAATATTATTTATTTATTTATTTATTTTTGTGGTACGCGAGCCTCTCACCGTTGTGGCCTCTCCCGCTGCGGAGCACAGGCTGCGGACGCGCAGGCTCAGTGGCCATGGCTCACGGGCCCAGCCTCTCCGCTACATGTGGGATCTTCCCGGACCGGGGCACGAACCCGCGTCCCCCCCATCGGCAGGCGGTCTCTCAACCACTGTGCCACCAGGGAAGCCCTCATTTAATTTTTTAAGTACCTATTTATTTGACTGTAAATGAGTCTTTAAAATAGGATTAATTCTTAAGGATCTTTGTAGACTCTGTGATGTGTTTCAGAGAAAATTGGCTCATTTGGTACTTTAGCATATAAGAATATAAAACTAAAGTTATCAGTGGAGGAAGACTTTTTATATAAACATTAATAGCCATTAACTTTTAAAGCTTAATTAAGTTGTCTTGTAGTTCTGTTTTATGACATTTATTCATTTGTCAGCTGTAAAGTGATGGATTCTTTTTGAGAGAAAACTGTTGTAATAAGTATAGACATATTGCAGAGCAAATTAAAACTAAATATAGTCCAGAATTTCCTATTGAAATTTATTTTTTTTTTGTAAATCTAGTGCCTGGAAGGATTTATAATTTAAGATTTTCTCCAATTTGTTGAATACAGATTTGTGGCTAATATAAAATGAATATGAATGCTCAGCTTTAGAAGGTGCATGATATTGAGAAGACCAGAATGGTTTGCATTGCTGCTTCTAGAATGCAGATGACTTTTAGTTTCATATTATTTGGAATTGGCCTCTCATATACCTATTTCTTCAGAACTTTAAAGTTGAGAGAATTGGTAGAAGAGGACTTGCAGTAAATATGTGTTAAAGAGAGCAGAAATTGTGTTGAAGTTTAGAAGACTAGAAAGAAAAAACCTGATGTGATAGTAATATGAAGTTAGTAGGATATTCCTGTGAAAGGTAAAGTAATATTTCATTTAGTATAACTTTTGAAAATTTAGTTGGAATTATTTTTTAAAGTTATTAAGGCTAGCCATTTGGCTAGTAAAAAGTTTTGTTTAAACATCCTGAGGTTGGAAATATTTGAATGAAAAATAATTTTTAGTCAGAAAATGGCTATAAGGTGTGATGATTTTTGTTTTTGTCAACTGAGATGTAAAACACTTTTACAATAAAACATGACAAAAATGTTACATTCGACCTTACTAGTTTCTTGCTATTCAACACAACTTCTATTCTTCTGGCTGTTGGACATTTTCTTTTAATGCACTTACTTTTCCGTTTTCATTTTCTCTGAATGTATCTTTCTGTAACCATCCATGGTCATCCTACACAGTTTTAGTTTTTAATATTAAATTGAAACTCAGAGAATATCATACACTTGGAACCTGCTGTTCCCGGAACAATCACAGCCACGATTTTTATCATTTTATGTGGTTTGGAACTGAAAAGCTTATGAAGTGTCTTTTATTAACTGCAATTTTTTAAACCTTTCAAGAGATGAAACGAATAAAGAGGAAGATGAAGATGATGAAGAAGCAGAAGAGGAGGAGGAGGAGGAGGAAGAGGATGAAGAGGATGACGACAACAATGAAGAAGAGGAGTTTGAGTGCTATCCACCAGGCATGAAAGTCCAAGTGCGGTATGGACGAGGGAAAAATCAAAAAATGTATGAAGCTAGTATTAAAGATTCTGATGTCGAAGGTGGAGAGGTCCTTTACTTGGTGCATTACTGCGGATGGAATGTGAGGTAACTTGAGTTTTAGCTAGTGATTACTACCTAAAAACACTTGTAAAATAATTTCCTATTTTAATATTTAACGAATTACAGATTTAATAGTATTCTAATTGAGGGCACAGTATACCACACAAAAAACACGTAGCTTTGGCAAGTAAGTGCCTCGCTCAGTGACTTCCTACTTGTTGTCTTCAGTAGTTCAAAGGTATCCTTAGTGTCTGGAAAACTGAAGTCTGTGTAGCTGATTTTTATGTTACGCATGTAGATTAATAGAGGCAACATTATTAGTGAAATGATAGAAAAATTTCTTTAAAAGGTAAAAGGGCTTTGAGCTTCTTGATGTCTACCAAGCCAGTTATCAGGCTTCTTGCTCTCTTGCGTTTTCAGCCACCTTGCTGCAGTAACCTCTTCTTTGTAATCTTGTTTCTTTCCTTTAGTAGGCAGGGATTTTAAAGTTGTGATTTCTTAGGAAGCTTTAGCTATTTCAAGAAAGCCTTATCTCCTCATTAACAGCTCTTGCATTACAGCCTTGTTCACAAGCCTCCGAAATTAATTTTTATGTTTGCAACAGTATCGTTGAAATGGTATGAGCAAGTCTGCTTGACTGAAATAGAGTGCACGATCCGGCTGCTACTCACCTAGGGAACTGAAAGGCGAGACTGAATTTTCTTCTTGTACAAGTTTGCTTTGGTTTATCCAAAGAAATTTCATGTTTGAATTTTATGCAAAGTTGGCAAGGCAGTTTTGGGATCTGAGCATTTTGATATCCTTTAAGAAAAACCTTGTTTATTTTGGAATGTTTGATATATTTGAAGTAGCCTGTGATAGAGTTTGTAGCCCTTGAAAAGGTAACCATCGAAGTTTTCAGTGGTAGTTTCACGGTGTGCCTAGTGTCTTCTTCAAGGAGGAATATAGTTCTCATGCTTTATATTTAAATTGTATTCTGTGGTTTGGGAAGTTTTTAAGGAAACATCATCGCAAATTCTCAGTTTCTTAAAAAAAATAACACTCTGTTTCTTAAAAGTACTATTTGTGTTGTCCTTCTGCAGCAATAGGAAGCTCTAGAAGCATTATCTTCTGATTACCTTTCTTAATTTGAGAGAAGTGCAATTCTGATCCATTCTGAAGCTTGGAAGAAAGTAGCAACATAAGTCATAAGGAAATGTTTAGGAGTTTTGTTTGGGACTTTTTCTTTACTATTTCTACCAAGAAGGTTAACAAAGTTTTGGATTTTAAGAATGCCTGTCATCAGTATTGTCCTGATGAAACGTAAGCTTTCCAGACACCTCTTTCAACATCGTGTGTAATTTATCCTTTTGGCTGTTGGTTCTTGCACTGCCCCTGCGGTGCATGATTTTCCTCACCTGAAGGGCTGACTGTTAATGATCATGTTCAAAGGAAGATACTTGAGATCTCAGATAGAGCTGTTATCAGAATATTTTCCTGTTTTTGATGTTTAATCATTTTGATTTTACTAAATGATCTTACTAAATATAAATGTAGAGGGAGTTCCACTTTGGCATAGGATGTAAATGTAAATGTTGAACATGTTAGTTTAAAGTGAGGAAGGAAAAACTGAATCAGCAGAAATTAATAATTACTAAGTAATGCCCACAAGACAGATAATCTGAGCTACATCATCTTTTACCTCTTTTTTTCAGTTCTTCTAGTTATTTTGCTAGTTTATATAATGAGGCAGTTTTCCTAGTGTAGTGGCCTTTATAAAATGCTTTAAATTCTGTGACAAATGGATAGAATTTAGGCGTTCTCAAGTTTCACTGTATTGAGGGCTTGATTATTTTCTGTTAATTATCTCATTAAACAGAAGGGACTTAGTAGATATAAGAATTGAGACATTCATAAAATTATTCTGCAATTAAGATGCAACTTTGTTAAGAGAAAATTTACTAAAGGAAAGCGTAATCCTATCCTAGGAGCACTTGGATTTTAGAGGGTAAAAAAGAATGTTCAGTACTTGAGCTTTGAAATTGATAGGGGGTTGGGTAGGGTAAGGGAGGATTTTAAATTGAGGCATTCAAGTTTTTAATAATATAGAAAAGAAAAACAAGACCTAGTTCAACAAGACACGCTTGTGTTAACGAGAAGGATGCCATCTACTTCTGACGACTCACACGTTTGTATGGTATGAACGTTCAAAAGAAGAAAACTTACCATCTTGATGAAGACCTGTAGGGTGGATCTCTACAGACTCCAGCATCATAGAGAAAACAATTGTACGTCAGTAGATGAAGCAGTTAATTTTCTTGTAGTCAACATAACAGTATTCCTATTTCTCTCTGGATTAATAACCAAAGAGTCTGTCTTATTGATGAATAAGCAATAATTATGATTTTTGCTGCTCCTTCATGTCTGAAGCTAATCTAATGAGGACCTCAACAAATCCTCATCAGCTCTACAACTGTTTTCCTATTATTTGGGGGATCTTCAGCTTGATCTCTGAATTTACACTTGAGATGTGCTATTAGAAATGAAGATTTATGCATGAAGTTTCATAAAAATAGTTTTATCTTCATTGGCAGTCGTTTATTACAACAGCATTTTGGAAATTTTGTATGGAGATGTTTGAGTTTTGTTTGATCTGAAACATTTTCCATCAAGCAGGTTTTTCTTAAAGAAAATAAGAATATCTTTCTTAGTTAGAAAAATACTGTTTTTCTTGTAATTTCTACATTTTTCCTTTTTTTCTAAAGTGCTGTCTAAACCTTTACATTAATTTTCATTTATGCCTCTGTTTCACAACTGAAAATCTTAATTTTTTTGTTACACAAGGTAGCATTTGGGCCAATTTTTTTTTTACTACTACAATGAGAAAAAAAGACATTTTTACATACTTACATCGCATTTATGGGAAATAGCCAGAATTCTGGATCTTAAACCACATAATGACTTATAAATGGTACAGTATTGCTACAGAATTTTTCAGATATGGTGGCCATATGGAAAACTATTGTCCAGTGCTATAGCATTTACTAGTTCACCACGTGCTTTTTTACAGAATTTTAAAAAACTCATCTAAAAATAGCATTCAGTATAGAAAAATGAGAAAGTACGTAAAAGAAAGGATCACTACTAATACTGTTGTGTTCTCTTTTAGTCTTTTAAAAAAATATATCTCCATACATTTAAAAAATTATAGTCATACTTCAGTAATTTTTAATCGTAGGCTCTCTGTTATATTTGTTTTAATTTCTCTTAGTGATGTTAATATTTTATAGATTTTTTAGTATCATTAGCTAATTGATTCTTTTCACTCTCAAGTTTCTAGGTCATGCCATAAAACATGAGATAGACGTTTGAGAATGAAGTTACACTTTGAAATTCACTGGCCATAAACTTGAGTGTGTTGGATTTATCCTTGTTCAGTAACAGCTATCCTTGTTCGGTAAAACAACCAAGCGTGTTGGAACTATCTAGGCTGCTTGGCATGGGATTTAAAATACATCAGTATTTTATTATGTATCGATGCTGATTTATTTTTCTCCATTCATTTCTACTTTGGCTTTCCATAATCAAGGAGTTGGGAGTTTGATTAGAGAATTTTTTTTAATATTGATGATTCGCAACTTCATTAAATGATACCCTTAAGTAAAAGAAAAAGAAAAGAGACACTAAAATTTCAACTGTAAAGCTCTTAAATAACTAACAACAGTTAGTTCTAGTCCATATTACAAGTTATAGAAAACTGAAAGTAAGATGAATTATACTTAAGTATATTATATGAAGTGAAAATGTATTTCATTTAAAAAATACCTTATTTTTCGAAGCAAACTGGCTCCTCCTTGGAGGGAGTGGGTGGAGTGGGAACTAGTAAAAAGCTTTCACAGACAAATGGGTTTAATCCCATTTTTTGTGAACATTCAGCTGCTTTTTATCAAATATCTTCCTTTATTTGGCAAACATAAGTTCAACAGCTATAAGCCAAATACTGTGCTTGGCACTAAAGGTACAAAGAAATAGTCCCTAGCGAGGAATTTATTGTCCAGGTGAGGGGAGAGCCTCTCCAGCATGGACAGCCCCGCCTCCCCTGCCCTCATCCTCTGCTTATGTTGCTCACATTCTTCAGTCATTTGTTAGAATCTTTTTTTTTTAACCCCCATGTTCTTCTGTTGCTCTTGTGTTGTTGCTTTGTAGTACCTGCTAGACAAAACCACAAGAATGCTGATGAAATCTAACACTCCTCCTACTCCCTGCCTGCACCTGTGCAGCTGATCCTGTCTGGAGGAAAGCAAACAACCACAATGAGTGGTCTTATTTTAAATTCATGACTGTGAACCTCAAGTGGGCGCTATATGTCCTCCTTCCATGCCCTTTCTCCTTTCTCAGACTATTTCATTTTTTTAAGGGAGTAATTTTTAATTATTACAGTTTTTATTGGTATAATTAACATGCAGTATTATATTAGTTTCAGGTATGCAACATATTGATTTGATATTTGTATGTATTGCAGAATGATCACCACAATAAATCTAATTAACATCCATCACCATACATAGTTACAGAAAAAATTTTTTTCATACTGTTTCTTATCTCCTCAAATCCCCAGCAACTCTTCCCCCATCCTCACTTTCAGCTGGTGACCTCATTGAAAAATTGAAATAAGAGAATTTCTACAGAAATTCCACTACATCACCTTCTTACCTACATCTGCTGCCATGTTTTCTGCCTTCTCATCTTTAGCCTTAGGTGAACAAGCATGCTACTATCTAAATTTATTTATTTGTTTATTTTTGGTTGCGTTGGGTCTTCGTTGCTGCGTGCGGGCTTCCTCTGGTTGTGGCAAGCGGTGGGGGGGGGCTACTCTTCATTGCAGCGCGCGGGCTTCTCATTGCGGTGGCTTCTCGTTGAGGAGCATGGGCTGTAGAGCACAGGCTCAGTAGTTGTGGCGCACGGGCTTTCTTGCTCCACGGCATGTGGGATCTTCCCGGACCAGGGCTCAATCCCGTGTCTCCTGCATTGGCAGGCGGATTCTTAGCCACTGTGCCACCAGGGAAGCCCAGCTACTATCTAAAACCCATCTTCCAACTGCCATACCTTCTTGCCTAAATCAGAGATATGGTCCCAGAAATTCTCCCCTTTTTTCTCATTTTCTCATTCTGTTCTAAACCATTCCCATCCACATATAGACCTGCAGTTATTTCTCTCATCTCAGAGAAAACTCATTCGAGCTTCCCCCTGCTTTCCCTACTGTGCTGTTTCTTTGCTCCACTTCCATCCAGCAAAAACAATTTGAGTTATTTACACTTGTTCTCCAGTTTGTCTCCTGTTGTTTTTGTGTAAACCCAACCCAGTAAGGCTTTCGCCTCCACCACACCTCCAGAACGGTCAACAGGGACCCCATCTAGCCGAATTCCATCCCTTATTTCTTGACCTCTTGTTACTTGCCTTACCTTAGTGCCTGAACCGGCTGATCGCTCCTTTTGTGGTACTTTTCACGTGGGTTCCGGCTGCTGCAGCTGCAACTACTTTTCTGGTTTATTTTCCTTTTCTACTTTTCCCAAATTGAAAACCACCCCTCAGTCATTCTGTCATTTCTTATCTTTATGTGTTTTCTCTCTTCTAATTGTTCCCTTCTTTTATTCTTCTGGTATCCATTTTAACTTATTTTACATTCTGTTCCTGATTTTCCAGTCCTGATTTGAGTCACTTTTTCTGATATTGAATTTTTCTGAATTATTTTTTGGAGCCAAAGGGATTTGACCTCCTGGAATATAACTTCCATGTAGGACTGTGGGTAAATTTTTTTCCATTTGTTTAAGCTTTTTATATTGGGACCACATTACTTTACATTACGGAAGTGCATTTAATTTTAAAACATGAAAAAAAAAAACCCTCAATTTTCATAATCATTCCATTAATATCCCTTACCACATCTAGAATGTTCTGTACATGCCTGGCATATGGTAACTATTAAACGAATATTGAACTAGATTGGACCTCCTGGCAACAAAATGGATGTAGAGCAGAAATTAAAATCTAAAAAAAGGAGACTTGTATATAAAAGTGATACCTGTGGAATATAGAGACTAGTGGGGAATTGGGACAGATGTGGCTTAGTTTTCTCACTGGAACCTCTTCTGTATCATTTTACATGTGGTAACTCTTTGCTTAACTTTTTGAGGAACAAACTGTTTTTCACAGAGCCTACACCATTTTACATTCTTACCAGCATTGTATTAGGGTTCCAATTTCTCCATATCCTTGCCAACGCTTGTCATTTTCTGTTTTTAAAAAAGTGTTTTATTTATAGCTAATCTAGTGGGTATCTCATTTTTTTTTTTTTTTTTTTTTTTTTTTGTTGTTGTTGTTGTTGTTGTTGTTGTACGCGGGCCTCTCACTGTTGGCCTCTCCCGTTGCGGAGCGCAGGCTCCGGACGCGCAGTCTCAGTGGCCATGGCTCGTGGGCCCAGCCGCTCGGCGGCGTGTGGGATCTTCCCGGACCGGGGCATGAACCCGTGTCCCCTGCATCGGCAGGCGGACTCTCAACCACTGCGCCACCAAGGAAGCCCTCTCATTGTTGTTTTGATTTGCATTTCCTTAATAACTAGCGATGTTGAACATCTTTTCATGTACTTAATTTTATATGATCATTTGTATATCTTTTTTGGGGGAATGTCTATTCACGCCCTTTGCCCATTTTTGAATTGGTTGTTTTATGTTGTTGTAAAAGAGTTGTAGGAGTTCTTCATATATTCTGTATACTAATCCCTTATCAGAGATGTCATTTGCAAATATTTTCTCCCATTCTGTGAACCCACAGAATTGTCTTTTCACCCTTAATAGTGTCTTTTTAATTTTGATAAAGTCCAGTTTATCTATTTTTTCTTTGTTGCTCATGCTTTTTGTGTTGTATCCTAGAAAACATTGCCAAATCCAGTATTATGAAAATGTCCCCATTTTCTTATAAGAATTTTATAGTTTTAACTCTAATATTTAGGATTTTGGTCCATCTTGAGTTAATTTTTATATATGATTATGGTAGTCAATTTTTTAAATGACCTCTTTGGGTAATATACAGAGCCCAACTCCTAATTAGCAGCCAAAATGGGATTCAGAGTAAGAGGCTTGAATGAATCTGATTGGAAGTGCTCGTGTTCTGTGACCTTTCTTCCAGTCCCTGTCTCCTTTTGTTCCTTTGAAGAATTTTGTGTCACTTTGCCAGCTCAATTTCCCTGTTCCTTCCCTGCCATACTTTCATTGTACATGGCTTTGGACTTAGGAATATTGATAAGAGTACAAAGTTGTTCTACTCATATGCTTTGAAATAATTATTCTGGTAATGATAGAAAGGAAAGCAAGGTACTCTATCTAGGAAATTGTCTGCTTTATTTTTATAGTTGAAAGTTAAAGAACTATAAATGAAGGCCATTTGACAGTGGTTTCCAAGGAAATATCTGTCAGCCTGTTTTAAGGGGAGGAAGGGAACATTGCCCATATCTCTTTTCACCAAGTCTTCCTGTTCTCTTTGCACACTCCTCCTCCTCCTGTGTGCCATTCTTCTTTTCTTGATACCTCACTGCCATCTCCAAACTCTTGTCTCCATAAACCCTTATATCACAGTTTCCTAGCCTATTTACTTCTGTTTATGCTATAAAGCATTAAAATTAAAAACTACTAGGGAAGTCAAAGGACTGTATGTTACTGCTCATGTGAAAAATTCTTTTTCAGCATGCAAATGCTTTGTATCAGACAGTCCTACATGTAGAGAAATTTAAACGAAAGCTTATAAGCAATGAACAAGGTGAACATAAAAATAAATTTTTACTTAAAAAATGACTTTCGAGTTGATTGGTTTTTCAGTGCAAGTGAAAATAAAAATTTCCTTTGTGAAAAAGATTAATAAACTCATATATTTTTGCCCTCAAATGACCTCTCTCTCTTTCCTTCTTCCTTTTTTCCTTTCTCTCTCTCTTGCCCTCTCTCTGAGTGTTTACTTAACTGGGCCTGTTCCATTTAGTATTTTTTGTAGATTGACAGGTACATTTAATGTAAAGCATTAACTTGGACCTATTCCATTTCATAGTTTTGTAGGTTGGCAGTTACATCAATATGTTTGTCTGAATGTGCACAAACATACCAATCGCCTAAGCTTATTAAATATTAATAAAACAAACTTTGGGGATACTTTTAGAAGTCAGTGTCTGCATCACAAAATACAATGAGTGCCAGAGTTGTTAACCATTTGCAGTGGTCTTTATAAGTCTGGTACAATGCTCTGTGATGTGTTCTTAACATTATATATTGATACTACCTCTGCCTGAAGACCTATACCTTTGTTTCATTTTACAAAGTTAAATTCTCTAGGAAAACAGATCTATATAATTACAGTACATTTCTCTTGGGCTATTTGTGTCAAATCTTTAATATGATGATGCTATAATATTCATGTTTTTATCATTCTACTATTATATTCTTTATTACAATGAACACCATTCCTGTTTCTTTGATGTGGATTTAACAGTGTTGTATGGAGTGGAAATATGAAATGTTAATAGCATGCTTAGAATTTTATTTTTTCAATAATATGATGCTTTTACCTTTATCTTTGTTTTATCCTAAGTACATGACTAAAAACATTATTGTAGTCAGTAGGTCTCTATAAATTTTGCTTTAGATATTCTCTCACATTAAAAATAAATATGTAAATTGAGATTATTATAGAAAATTCATAAAGTAGGCAAATATTGATTAAATTGCTTATAAAGTTTATAATTGATAATAACTAGTGCTGCTCTTCATCATGACTTGGTCTTTTTTTCTATTACAATGTCATATTTTTTCCCTCATATTTTCTTACTCAATTAAGGGGGAAAGAATTCCTTTCCATGCTAAAGAGGGCCTAAATTTCCACTTTAGATGTGAGGTTTTTAAAAGCTAAGTTAGTTTTATGACATATATTAAGTTTTTTGCCTATAGATAGGCAGGATATAAAATACATATTGTTCAGCAATTATGAAATGAGTCTCTCCATTACAGAAAACAACATACAAATGATGTTAATATTTCACTTATATTAACGGTTAGTTATTAGATTTTATCTTTTATAATCTGTATGCATATTTTAAATTCAGTTCGGTTTTGTTGATGAAGTTATTTGTACAGTATCCTTATTCTGCATGTAATTATTGTGTGGGTTTATATTAATACATGGCTGATAATATTTCTTTGAAAGTGGTTTAGTTAGGTTTAAGCAGAACCAAAATCTGAACTGATGTGGGCACAGTAACCAATTTGGTATCTTATGTCTGGTTGACTAATGTTCTTTTCCATTTTTATTGTTGCTAAATGATTTCTTAGATGATTTGCCAACACATCCAAGAAAAGTCAAAACGTTTTCTTTTTAGAACTCTGTTTTTCTCTGGTGAGAGCAAGTATGCTATGGTCTCTGAATGGTTCCTTTTAGCTTTGTATAAATATTTTAATTCAACACATTAAAATTTCAAATATTTATGTAGCTACTTTTTTCGAATGGTTCAGAAGGTTTGTATTATTACTTATGTAATGACTGATTAGTGTTGTCCTCTCTGTTAAATTGTAAACTCCTTGATAAGGAGCTGTGGTGCGTTTATTACCCAGTGCCTAGCACAGAGCCTGTCACATGATGGGTACCTAAGAAGTATTTGTCGAATGAATAAGCCCTTGTGTAGACTTTTAGTCTGGGAGTTTCATATAAGTTTTTAATTTGGGGGATCATCTGTTCTACCTTCTTCATTTTAGGTAGGTCAGGGAACAGACTGCTAGAAGTTAAATGAGTTGCTCATGCATCTGTTCATTCATGTTCATTCCATTAGTTGAATGTTAGATGATCTCAATAGACTATTCTCAAATAAGTCAGTATATTCTTTGAAAATATTTTCCTTAGTACTTTAAATATCAGATAAGATACTTGTCTAGACTCCATGCATTAATTACAATGAATTTATTGATAACTGAATTGAAAAAGTTATGGTCTAATCAATAACAGACTTAGTCTTCATTTTTGAACTCAGTGTTTGTTAATATTTGTTCCAATATTTGTTTTTCTTTGTTTTTTGATATTTGTTTTTAAATGGAAGCATTTAGTAATCTTCTTTTCCTTGTGCCCTGGCAAACTATATTTCCTTTAGTCACAAACAGGCCAATTACTCTCTTCTGTTCATAATTTCTAAATTTAAAGTCCAGCTACAGGTAGTATAGTTTATATCAATAATCCAAACTTCCTTGTTTTCCTCAGACATTCTCATAAAACTCTATTGCTTGGATTAAAGTTGCAGGTCATTTTGTTTGTAGGCCAACCACTTAGCTTAAATTTCTCTCCTAGTTTTCAAGCTACATTATCACAGAACATGAGAGCTGACAGCAATAAGCCTGCTAGCCTTGGGGAGAGATCTAGGTATTTAACAATAACGTGGTTTCTTTGAATACCTGTTGCCCTAAATAGCTGTTCGTAGTTCCTGCACAGTAGAGAGAGCCCATCAGAATATGCGTTCTAATGTCTTGGTTCCCTTTGTGGTACTTAAAGGCAAATCAAGAATATTGGAGAGCCACTGTGAGGGAAGTACAGCATGTCCATGTATTTGGGAATGTTTGAGAAAGGGATGGAAGCATTTTAAAACCAAAAAATTTATATTTGACTTAGTTTTAAAAATTCTTGTATTCTTTAAGAATGTATTTTGAGGGATGAATGGATCCCATACTTGGTATGGTGCCCCAAGGAGAAATGAGAAATATTTCATGGTCTTCTGTTTCTTAGCTGCAAGTTTCTTCTGTTTGCCACTTCCCTGTAATTTCAATTTCTATGGTGTCCAAGATATTTGAATTTGAACTAAATTTTCCCATTTTCTATCTTCTTTGACTGTTTTCTTATGCCTAAAGTAAATGTGCTGTAATCTCTTTTTAATGTATATTAAATAGACTATATAAAAAGTTTGTTTATATAGAATAAACAGAATCAGTGGCAGCTTTTTCTATAGTTCTGAACTAAATTCCCTTCATTCAAGTCTTTATTCTTGGTATTTGATAGGGAATCAGAGATCTTAACCCACTAATATTAACTTAATTTAAATTAACAAGCACTAGTAAAATAAAAATTAAATTGGCCTAACTCTTTCTTATATAATTTAGTGTCACTAGGAAATGTTGCCTTTCGGGGTGTATCGTTTTGCTTTTTTCCCACATGAATTTATGTTTCTCTCCTTCCTGGTCTTTGAAAGTATTCTGTAAAGAAAATAGAACTCGTGGACTTCCTTGGTGGTCCAATGGTTAAGACGCCATGCTTCCAGTGCAGGGGGCGCATGTTTGATCCCTGGTTGGGGAACTAGAATCCCACATGCCTTGCAGCCAAAAAAAAAAAAAAGAAAAGAGAATATAACTCCTGAATAATACTCTAATCAGTAATTACATAAAGGGAAAGAACATTTCCTATTTTTAAAATATATACAATGATCAGTTATAGCTATCAGTTTATTTTCTGATCATCGTTTTTTTCCTTGTAAGATTCATCAGGCAACTAAAGTGCTACTTGGAACCTCATTACATTGTGAAATATTTCTGTTAATGTTTACATCACTGGTCTCTACCTCTGTTTGGTTAAAGGCATTTGTAATTTGAAAAAGCTACCTTAACCAAAATTCTCACACATTGTTTTCACCCGTTCTCCCTCCTCGTGGATTGGTTCATACTGTGCATTCTTAATGAGGCTTTTTCAGTTGCTGGTCTGGACTCTTCTGTATGCTTACTCTGAACAGGACCTGGCCTGCCTAGTAGTAATCATTCTAGTATTACACTATTTAACAGGCAGTCCATTTCCCGTTCTTGTCTAACTCCTCACATAGTGGTTTTTGGTAAGCCTGTAGCTTGCAAGGTGAGTTTGCTTCCATGGTTTGAGTTTCTCAATCTGTGAAATACATTCTTGATAGATTTTTAAGGCATGTTCTAGTTCTGAAGGATATTATAATAACAATAACAACGTTGTGTCATTACATTTTATGAAAGGCAGCATAAATCTAGCTGAAAAAAGAAAAAAAATCTAAAAGAATAGTATTAGAACAAGGGAATGCCTGAACAAACCAAAAGCACTGAGAAAGGAGAGTAGAAAGAGGCAAATAATAAAGGAGTCACAATATAAATATTAGCTAGTACTTATAGAACCATACATTACCCTGTAATTGCTCTAGTAGGAAACATATCTAAATAATTTCCCAAGGAATCTCCTAAAACCATACAGAATATTCAGTTGTTTTCAAACAAAATTGTTATGTAGAATAGTAAGACCCTCGTGTTTAATTACTGCTGTTCAAGTATTTTAGAAGTGTATATAGTTTGTTTCTTCTAATTCCAGAATCTTTCTTTTTCGTTTCTTGCCTGGCTCAACACTCTTTCCACCCCCAAACTCACTAAAGTTCTTCTGATAACCAGTCTTCTTATATACCATCCTTAGTTTATGTGTGGGTGGAGGAGAAAATGATTTTCATATAGTATCTGTACTCTAGTGGAGCTTAGGCAGCGAGCATCAGCCTGTACCATGTGGAGTAACCACTATTTTATTTATGTATATGTTCCGTATACCTTGTTCCTAAGAGAATTTAAGCAAAATACATTACCTCTAACTCATAAAGAAATCTTTCTCTGTCACAGTGAACATTGTAACTATGGGGACAGTAAGTATTTTTTGCTTGTTTGATGTGTTTGGTGCTCCATCAGAGCTACAATATCTTGGTGATATTCTTGCATTGAAAGCTACTGTTTCACCCGAATTTGAAATACAATAATTCATGTCAAAAATCCAAGTGGAATTGAATAGTACTCTTATTGGTAGTCAAAATGTCTGGTATTACAAAATTAATTGTACAACAGTACAATTTGGTTAAGAAAGGTAAAAAACTCTTACGTTTTCGTTTAGCTTATGCTCATGTTATGTGTAACCATCATGAACTGTTTTTAGTTTATCTCATAAGATAGAAAGCTTGTTTTTGTTTTTTTCTTAAAGTACGTAGCATTGATTTCCATAACTATATTCAAGTAAGAGCAACTTCTAGAAGTTCACATTCAACTTGGTAGAGGGCAGATATATCTTCTGTTCATTCTTCACCTTCACTCTAATTTTGGAAGGAACTAAATTGCTTTCTTGTCAAGCATCATGCAATTTTGAGTATTAATGGGAAAATTAAAATTACTATAAATGTACAGGTAGGTGCTAGTGTGCCAGTATAAATACCAGAGGAGTGTGTTTAGTAGAAGAATAATATTTGACTTAAACTGTTTCAAAGCACTTATCATATATTTGATCCTCAAAGAGCCATATGTGATATGCAGTCTTATTTTTTATTTTATATTTTTAATGTGGTCTTTATACAGAACGAACTAAGTCTGAGGTTGAGAACGTCTTGACCAGGGCCACATAACTAGTCAGCAAGGATATGTAAAGACTTTTCTAGAACTCATTCCATTCTTTCCGCGTCCTCTCCAGTTATCACTGTGGCCCTCAGCAGCTTCCAGCAGACACTGCCGTAACCATTGTGGGGCTGAGCCCTCAGCTTTGCTGCAGCCCGTGGTTTGCACCAGCAGTATAGCTCTGCCTGGGAGTTGTTACAGATACAACTAGGCCTGTCTAGAGCAAGAATGTAATTTATTAGTAAGCTAATGACCCAGGTCATTTGCTTCCTGACTTAAGGTCTTTATTACTTCACTTAATACCTCTGGTAATGAGGACATTTTAATTTAAAAGCCCATTTTCAGTTGTTCATTTTCTTGAGTTAAAAATGCCAGTGAGTTTTCCCATTTTCCAGAATAAATGTAGATAGCTTTCTAACATAAAAAGAGGTTAATTTGTTTTTAATGTTTCTTTCTGGCTGAGTTTTTACAAAAACTGTCTTTTTTTTTTCCCTTTAAACAAATAGATTTATTGCAGTCAGTAGTGACTTGCACCCTGTAAAATCATGCAGACTGCCAGCACGGAGTGGAGAGGCCATCACGACTGTTGGCCCTCGGCTGCCTGCACACGTAGGAAGTGTCTCAGCACTGGAGGCTTGGCAGAGCCGTGCTTCCCCTTATAGCTTCCTGACACGGTTAGGAAAAATGGGCTACTTGCTGCTTACGAACACAACAAAGTACACAAAAAAAGTTCAGGAAATACTGGGATTTCTCTTAATAGCTATTGCACGGATTTGGTTTCTCATTGGGGCAGCAGAGCAAGTGCTAGTCCAGGAGTCCAGAGATCTTGCTGAGTCTTAGCTCAGCCAATAGCTGACATTGTGTCCTTGGATAGGTCACTTCATCTCTCTCTTTCTCTTTGAGCCATGGTAACTTTATTTCTTGAACCAGGAAGTTGAACTAGATGGCCTCCAAGACCCTTTCCAGTTCTGAAATGTTCTGATTCTATTTACAAGTTTCTCTTTAATATGGCATGGTTCCTTCTGTGGTATGTGTTTTATATTTATGTTAATTTCCTTCAATTTTAGATATGATGAATGGATTAAAGCAGATAAAATAGTACGACCTGCTGATAAAAATGTGCCAAAGATAAAACATCGCAAGAAAATAAAGGTAAGTGCTTATTTTGCTGTATGATAGCTCTTAATTAAGGAACTTTGCCTCCAAAATGAGTATTAAGTGTGTGTGCATTAGTGTTAGTAGAGTGGAAATACTCTCTTGAAATAGCAAATTTATCAAATGCTAGATTTGCGTACAATTAAGATTGTCAGCTTATGGAAAGGCATTTTGAAAACAGTACTAAATGATCTTTGAGGCTTTTTCAGTTCCAACATTGTATAAGTCCACTTAGCCAGATTTCACTTACCCATTTCAACTGTTTCCTACCCCTCTGGTCTCCAACTAGGAGTCATTAAGTATTGTGGCTGGAGCCCTGGGGTTACTGTAATAGCTGTAAACCATTAGAGGAAGAGAAGGTGTCTGAAGGCAGAGGAGAACCTATATGAAGCTCTTCTTTTTTCTTCATCTTTCTCTGACTATATAGGTAGTGCCTTAGAATGTGTTCACAAGACCCTGTTAGGCAAACTCTACATGGATACCGTGGGGAATCTATTAATGAGCTTGTATGGAAATTAAGGTTACTTTCATGTATGATAGAATTACGCTGATTCATTCTAAGACTGAATCTTTCTAATGTTTTATTAGAAAGTAGAACCATTAACTAGGTTTTAGAATATTTTTTAATCTTTTTAATGGCTCTTTAATACTTTGAATGGTGTATATAATTGAAGTGTTTAATAGTTCTCCTGAAATTCAATTTTCATATTAAAAGTGAGGAGCTGTTTACTTTCTGGCTAAATGATACCCTAGTGGCCCTAAATACTGAAAGGTTTCCCCTAGAGTGATTATTCTTTTCTCACTGTGAAATTGGGTCCATATTTTTAAAGTTTTGGTATAGCAACTCAGTAGCTACAACTCAGGACACTCTTGGTCTTTATTGGAAGTCATGCTACATTTAGCATCGCTCTAAGCTACTAGAAGAGCTGTGTGTGTGTGGCACTAAAAAGCCAGTTTCCTTACACAGAGCAAGTTTTAGAAGTAGTATTTCTCAGGTAGAAGATACGGTAGGGGTAGGAGAAGCAATGTTAGAATATTACACTTGGGGAATTTTTTCTAAATATTTATTTAATTCTCAGTGTAGTTCTCGGCTCCTTCCAGGCATTTAAAATTCTTGGTCATAAGGGAAGAGGCATGTGAATTTTGAAAAAGCTTCCTAGAAAATATTTAATATTGTATACCCATCACTCGATCTCATCTGACTGTGAGAACCAGTATTTTCAAGGCTGTCCTCTGATAGGCGTTAAAAGCCATATTTGAAATTTGCATGGGGTAGACTGTTTCTGCCTTCATAATGCATGGTATATTATGATCTCTGGTATAAAGTGATGAAAAGGCTGGCAAGAATAGGAAAATGAGAACAGCACTAATCATTGAGAGGTTTTGGTAGTCTACCTACACATAAGCCACCTCAGTGCATCCAGAGAATTCAGCCCACGTGCTCTAAGTCAGTGGATCTCACACTTGAACATGTGTTACAGTCACCTGAAGGACTTGTTGAAACTCAGATTGCTTGGCCCCATCCCCAGCGTTTCTGATTCACTAGATCTGAGTCTGGTTCGAGGAGTTTTCACTTCTAACAAATTCCCAGAAGATGCTAATGTCACTGGGCCAGAGTCCACACTTAGAGAGCCACTATCCTAAACAGAATAACTTCTCCTCTATGTATCCAGAATGATACTAATTATGTACCATCTTTGGGAGAATTGTGAAAATAGCCACTCATGTTCTATATTCTCACTATATCACAGGACTTCAGAATTGTTTACTTCTACGTAGTGCTCTACATGATCATTTAGAAGCTTGTCTAAATTATTTTTCCTATAAATTTTTTAAATTAATTAATTAATTAATTAATTAATTATTGGCTGCATTGGGTCTTCGTTGCTTCGTTGCGGCTCGCGGGCTTTCTCTAGTTGCCGTGAGCGGGGGCTACTCTTCGTTGTGGTGTGCGGGCTTCTCATTGCTGTGGCTTCTCTTGTTGCGGAGCACAGGCTCTAGGCTCACGGGCTTCAGTAGTTGTGGCACGTGGGCTCAGGAGTTGTGGCTCGCGGGCTCTAGAGTGCAGGCTCAGTAGTTGTGGCACACGGGTTTAGTTGCTCTGCGGCATGTGGGATCTTCCCGGACCAGGGCTCAAACCCGTGTCCCCTACCTTGGCAGGCGGGTTCTTAACCACTGTGCCACCAGGGAAGTCCTATAAATAATTTTTAAAACAAATTTAAAAAATAGTTTCCAAGAAATATATTAACCTCTGCTCATCTATTTGTAAATAGAGAATTTCAGAAAATTTCTCATTTTTTCCTGAAACATTATCAGTCATACAGGAAGGTTTGCCCCACTGACTTGACTTTATAGCAAGTCATTTGTTTGTTACTCCCACCTGTCAACTGAATGAAGATGTTTGAAGTTGTGTCATTCCCAACTCTCATTTTATATTGACAATCTTACAGATTTTAGAACTACCAGCTTGAAATTATGTTTCTGTTGTTTTTTTAGTGAATATTTAATTTAAGCCTATTGGGATTTAATTTTTACAGACTTTGCAACACCAATTATTAGCTGTAGGGAAGTTTGCTAGTCTTAATTGCCTATCTGATTGCTAATTTATTTCCACTATTAAAATATAAATATTAGACAAAAACTTATTTCTCATCCTGTAGTATTTGTTAAATAACTTTGAAAAAACATTTCTGACTGTTTTGTGGGACTTTTTGTATTCTTTCTTTTTATTTTTTTTAATAATAGTCTGTAACGTTGAGTTAAAAATGAGTTTTAACATTGTTACTAATAAATGCCTCATGATGTATTATGGCTAACATGGGATACCTTTTTTTTTTCTTAACCTAGAATAAATTAGACAAAGAAAAAGACAAAGATGAAAAGTATTCTCCTAAGAACTGTAAACTTCGGCGCTTGTCAAAACCACCATTTCAGACAAATCCATCTCCTGAAATGGTATCCAAATTGGATCTTACTGATGCCAAAAACTCTGATACAGCTCATATTAAATCCATAGAAATCACTTCTATCCTTAATGGACTTCAAGGTAAACATAACAAGCATCCTGTTGCATGCAAGTATTTGTTTTAATTTTTGTTTGTTTTAATTTTTATAAATCAAATTCTATAAAGGTAATTCAGTGACATTATCAAATTCTCTGTTTTTAATTGAACCAGAATTTTGTTGACTCTGTTATTACTTGAAATAAAATAGCTATTGATTGAGGCTTGGAAATATTTCTGTTATTAGTAGAGCTGAGGGCACCATTAGATTTTAGTTAAAATTTAATATTCAACCTCTAGTACTATTACTGTGTTTTTTTCGGGTACCATCCTTTCTGTAGCCGTGTAAAACATAGTTTGTATTATGCAATATCAGACTATAAAATTATACTGAACTTTTTGTAAAGAATACCAAACTTTGCTTATCTTGATTATATTTATTATGATCTCTTTTATGATGTCCTTATTGCTTAATGTTTAAGGCAGAATGAAGTTTAACAAATAATAAAAGTGATGCGTACTGGAGGGGAAGATTTCTGTAAATCTGACTGGCAGGGAAGAGAGAATCTGATCTGTCAAATGAAGTAAAAGAATGTATCTCCATAAAACTACTTTACATTTCTTGAAAAAAAAAACACAAACTTTACATTTCTTATAACTTAAGAGAGTTTGAATTTTTATTGATTTTGAATGTAATGGAAATTGTTTTTCTCTCTTATTTCAGATGGATATTTATATTATTTGTAAATATCTAAATATTCTAAAGTTCATTTTTCATAATTTTCTACTATATCAGAAATACAGAACAGTATATGGAAATATATATATAATTTAAAGAATAATGATACGAATATTGTATGTCTGCCACAGTGGTGAACAAGTAGTATTTACTTAAAATAGTTATGTCTCCCTGAAAAGTAATTAATATTCTGACTTAATCATTCTTTTACTTTTCTTTAGAATTATATTAAACCTATATATATTCCTAAAGAGGATATTATTTAGTTTTCTTAAAACTATGGCGAGCGTAAACCTAGCTATGTGAAAAAGGCAGTATTTCCACTTAGATGAAGGCTCCCTGAGAATGTTATCTGAATAGACTCTCTAGGTCATATTAAGCTTCTTTGTGAGTCTACAAAAGCCTCTGGAAGGGAATTCAGTGGGGCAAGGTAATGAGGCCGTTCGCCGTTCTGGGAAACATCGGGGCTCCCCACAAGAATATCTGACGTAGTCTCAGAGGATGACCAAAAGGAATATGTTCACTGGGAGTAGGAAGGTCCTCTGTATTTTCTGATTCTAGGCTTCCCAAATATACCCCTAGCTTTCAGGTGTAGGTCAAAACAAAATGTTTCTGCCGGGTATAATGACGTCATTATCCGATTCAGGTGATGGCACACAAGACATTGAGGGGAGAGCTGGAATTTCATCACCAAATGGTGGAAACAAGCTAAAATACATACAAAGAATCTAGTTGATGGCAGGAGGCATCTTGGTGATGATAGCCCTCCATATGACTTCCTTTGGAAATAAACTGCATGGTCTGGACTGGTTTCCTTCTACATCTGATGCACGGTTCTCTTCCTGGGAACTTTTTAGAGCTCTCTCTTCAAAGTGGTCCCTAGAATTTCTTTGTTTTTGATACCTGGTGTGTTTTTTTAACCTTCTTTAGTATGCTCATTGTGGTGGAGCACATTCTCTAGTAAATTTTAAGAACAAGTGAAGGGGCTTCCCTGGTGGCACAGTGGTTGCGCGTCCACCTGCCGATGCAGGGGAACCGGGTTCGCGCCCCGGTCTGGGAGGATCCCACATGCTGCGGAGCGGCTGGGCCCGTGAGCCATGGCCGCTGGGCCTGCGCGTCCGGAGCGTCCGGAGCCTGTGCTCCGCAACGGGAGAGGCCACAACAGAGGGAGGCCCGCATACCACAAAAAAAAAAAAAAAAAAAAAGAACAAGTGAATAAGAGGGAAGATACATTTTTAGAGACTGTCCATATCTGAAAATATCTTTATTCATGGTTTAGCAGGGTTGGATGTTTTTCCTTAATTATTTTACTGACATTGTTCCACTGTTTTTTTGCTTACAGTGTTATTTCTGTGAAATCCAGAGCTCTTCTAAGAAGTTTCTGATTCTTTGTATGTGACTTGTTTTATTGCTTGTTTTTGCCTTTCCCTTTTTCTGGAATCTTGAATCTTTGTTTCTAATGTCCTAAAATTTCACAGGATTATACCTTGTGTGGATGGATGTGTTTTCATCCACTGTGGTGTGTACTTACTCAGTTGTTTCATTCTAGAAACTTGTGTCTTTCTGTTCTGGATAGTTTTCAAGAATTATTTTGTTGATTTCCTCCTCTGCATTTCACTGTTCTCTCTCTCTCTCTCTCTGTCTCTCGGCCTGCCATTATATTGCTATTGAACCTTCTGCAGTATACTCTAATATTCTTATCTTTTGGCAGGGACATATTACTTATTCTTTTGTCTTTTTCCTCTAATTTCTTAGAAATTTTCTCAACTTTATCTTTTAATCCTTTTACTATTTAATTTACTGCTATAATGCTTATTGACAGCTGTAATGTTTTTAATTTTCAAGAACTCTGTTTTCTGCATGCTTTGTACAATTCTGTTCTTGTACAATATCTTATGTTTCCGATTTTATTCTTTTTTTTTTTACTGAAGTATAGTTGATTTACAATGTTGTGTTAGTTTCCGAGTACAACAGAGTGGTTCAGTTATACATATATATATACATATTCTTTTCCATTATGTTTTATTACAGGATTTTGAATATAGTTCCCTGTGCTATACAGGACCTTGTTGTCTATTTTATATATAGTAGTTTGTATCTGCGAATCCCCAAATCCTAACTTATCCCTCCCCACCCCCTTTCCCCTTTGGTAATCATAAGCTTATTTTCTATGTCTGTGAAATCTGTTTCTGTTTCATAAATGAATTTATTTGTGTAATATTTTAGATTCCACATATAAGTGATATCATATGGTATCAATATCTGTCTTTCTCTTTCTGACTTACTTTGCTTTGTATGATAATCTCTAGGTCTCTCCATGTTGCTGCAAATGGCATTCTTTCATTCTTTTTTTATGGCTGAGTAGCATTCCATTGTATATATGTACCGCATCTTCTTTATCCAGTCATCTGTCAGTGGACATTTAGGTTGCTTCCATGTCTTGGCCGTTATAAATAGTGCTATGAACATTGCGATGCATGTATCTTTTCAAATTATAGTTTTCTCTGGATATATATTATCAGGAGTGGGACTGCTGGATCATATGGCAACTCTGATTTTAGTCTTTTTAAGGAACTTCCATACTGTTTTCCATAGTGGCTGGACCAAGTTCCATTCCCACTAACAGAGTAGGAGGGTTCCCTTTTCTCCACACCCTCTCCAGCATTTGTTATTTGTAGACTTTTTAAATGATGGCCATTCGGACTGCTGTGAGGTGGTACCACATTGTAGTTGTTTTTTTTTTTTTTTTTTTTTTTTGCTGTACGTGGGCCTCTGACTGTTGTGGCTTCTCCCGTTGCGGAGCACACGCTCCGGATGTGCAGGCTCAGCGGCCATGGCTCACGGGCCTAGCCGCTCCGCGGCATGTGGGATCTTCCCGGACTGGGGCACGAACCCGTGTCCCCTGCATCGGCAGGCGGACTCTCAACCACTGCGCCACCAGGGAAGCCCCACATTGTAGTTTTGATTTGAATTTCTTTAATAATTAGGTTGAGCATTTTTTCGTGTGCCTCTTGGCCATCTGTATGTCTTTTTTGGAGAAGTTTCTGTTTAGGTTTTCTGCCCATTTTTCAGTAGGGTTGTTTTTTTTATTATTATTATTGAGTTGTATGAGCTATTTGTATATTTTGGAAATTAAGCCCTCGTCCATTGCATCATTTGCAGATATTTTCTCCCAGTCCATAGGTTGTCTTTTCGTTTTGTTTGTGGCTTCCTTTGCTATGCAAAAGCTTGTAAGTTTGCTTAGGTCCATTTGTTTATTTTTGCTTTTATTTCTGTTGCCTTGGGAGATGAACCTAAGAAAACACTGGTACAGTTTATGTCAGAGAATGTTTTGCCTGTGTTCTCTTTTAGGAGTTTTATGGTATCATGTCTTATACTTAAGTCTTTAAGCCATTTTGAGTTTATTTTTGTGTATGGAGTGAGGGTGTGTTCTAACTTCATTGATTCACATGCGGCTGTCCAACTTCCCAACACCACTTGTATAGAAAATGTGGCAGAAGGGAGTTAGAGGTATTAATAAGAGAGAAAATCCTCACTGCTTATACATATCAACGAATGGTATATTATTAAGAGATAACGATAGTAACTATCAGAGGAAATAGTTACAACATTTTGGAGGCTGGGGAGGGAAGAAAAGAGCCTTTGGTGTTTTATTATGAGTCTAAATTTGTTTTAACCATGTACATGTATTGCTTGAATAATTAAAAAAATTCAGTTATTTAGGAACACGTTGAAAAGATTAAATGTTTTTAACCATCTTAACTGTATCAGTTATTTTTTTACTTTTAACAAATTTAGCTAAAGAATACACATGGACTTCTCAGTAGAGTGTAGTGTAGTTAAGATTCTAAATTCTGGAGTCAGACGACTTAGATTTAGATTTGATCTTGACTTATTTTAGCTCTTTGGGGTGGTTTACTTAGCCTCGCTAAATCCTAGTCTCCTGAACTATAAAATGGGGCTAATAACACGCTCATCGGGTTATGGTGAGATTGAATGAGATGATCTGTGCAGAGCATTTCAAGGTACCTGACATGTAACAGTTTCTCAATAAATGGTATGTTAAAATCATAATAAAAGCTATTATTTTTTAATAGTTAATTGAATTTATTTACTAAAATGAACATTTAAGAAATAAATTCTATAGATACGTTTATATAAAGTCTAAGTTACTTAATTGTGTTGTTCTTTAAAGCATCTACTGTGGAAATACATTGTTCACAAAATCTTTGAATGATCATTGCTACATTAAAAATGAAGGCTAGGCTTTTATAAGAATATAGACTTTGGAGTTAGAACAACCTGGAACTACATCCTAACTCCCCTATTTTATGCTCATAAATTTGTAGAAAATTCTTTCTTTTTTATAATCAGCTTTACTGAGGTATAATTTACAAACAATGAAAGTCACGACTTTTATGTTTACAATTTGATGAGTTTTGGCAGAAGTATACAGTAGTGTCACTACCACTATAGTCATGATATGGAACATTTCCATCATTGGGTGAATGTCTTCACTTTCTGAAGCTCAGTTTCCTCACTTGTAAAACGAGGATAAAACCTAGCAACCTGGGGTAGCTATAAACATAGGAGCTAATCCATGTTTACATTAGCTGGCACAGAGAAGACATTGCTAGTGTTCTGATCATACTCATTGTTTTCTCTTTCTTTTCTAGCTTCTGAAAGTTCTGCTGAAGACAGTGAGCAAGAGGGTGAGACAGGTGTTCAAGACCTAGATAACAACGGCAAAGAAGCAGCTAAGGGTGATCATTTGACCCACACCAGAAATGATCTTATTTCAAAAGAGGGACAGAACAGTTCATCTTTGCTAGAAGAAAACAAAGTCCATGCAGATTTGGTAATAGCCAAACCCGTGTCGAAATCTCCGGAAAGATTAAGAAAAGATATAGAAGGATTATCCGAAGATACTGATTATGAGGAAGAAGATGAAGTCACAAAAAAGAGAAAAGATGTCAAGAAGGACACTGCAGATAAATCTTCAAAGCCACCGGTAAAACGTGGTAAGAGAAGGTATTGCAATACCGAGGAGTGTTTAAAAACCGGATCACCGGGCAAAAAGGAAGAGAAGACCAAGAACAAAGAACCCCTCTGCATAGAAAACAGTAGCAACAGCTCTTCAGATGAAGATGAAGAAGAAAAATCAAAAGCAAAGACGACACCAACTAAGAAATACAACGGTTTGGAGGAGAAAAGAAAGTCTCTGCGGACAACTGGTTTCTATTCAGGATTTTCAGAAGTTGCCGAAAAAAGGATAAAACTTTCAAATAACTCTGATGAAAGACTTCAGAATAGCAGAGCTAAAGATCGAAAAGATGTCTGGTCAAGTATTCAGGGACAGTGGCCTAAAAAAACGCTGAAGGAGCTTTTCTCCGACTCTGACACTGAGGCTGCGGCTTCCCCGCCCCATCCTGCCCCGGAGGAGGGGCCGGTGGAGGGGTCCCTGCAGACCGTGGCCGAGGAGGAGAGCTGCTCCCCCGGCGCAGAGCTGGCCGCCCCTCCGCCGCCCAGTGCCGACGACAAACCCGCCGAGGAAAAGCCGGCAGAGGTCAGTGACAAAAAATCGGAATTTCCCAGTAGTGGCAGTAACTCAGTCCTCAATACCCCTCCCACGACACCCGAGTCGCCTTCCTCAGTCACCGTGACGGAAGCCAGTCGGCAGCCGTCTTCTGTAACAGTACCGGAGCCGCTGGCCCCAAACCAAGAAGAAGTCCGCAGTATCAAGAGTGAGACTGATAGCACAATCGAAGTGGACAGTGTGGCCGGGGAGCTCCAGGACCTCCAGTCGGAAGGGAACAGCTCGCCCGCGGGCTTCGACGCCAGCGTGAGCTCCAGCAGCAGTAATCAGCCCGAAGCGGAGCATCCTGAGAAAGGTGAGGCGCGCAGGGCTCCGTTGCCTTACGGGTTTATAGTATCTCTCGTTACAAGTGTGAGGTGTTTACATGGAGTACTTGTGTGAACGTGGCAGAAACGGAAATTTGGAAGGTAATTTGTTGTAAGGAAGAGTGGAGCGTGTTTAAAAGCTTGAGAAGAACTGAATGCCCTCTGCTTCAGCCGCCCGTGCCATTTCATAGTGGACCAGACATGTGCTAGAAACTGCACCCAGGCCCAAATCCAGACTTACTTGAAAACTCACGTTGCACTGAGTGACTGTATGGCGTGAGCGGCTTAAATATATTTGTGTAACATTGTTTTTGCCCTTGCCGTGTGCAGTTTCTCACAAACATTTTGATTTACTGACAGACCCCTCCCCCCTTAACCAAATACTGTATGTGGGAGGTTGGAGCAACCAGCTCTGCTTTCCTCAGACAACCGTGTCAAACTGATTTTCAAGCCTTTGTAAAGGAGTTTGATGCTTTCTTAGATGCAGAGCTTCCAAATTGAAGGACCAGTGTCTCTGTTAATAACCTATAGTAATACTCTTGATTTTTCCGTGAAGTTGAAATTAGTACTTCCCGAAAGTATTAGTGCCTTTTTGATGGTGCCGTAGCTGTACTTCTGTCATCATTTTACTTACAGACCACTTCACTCAGGTGTCTTTAAATTAATATGCTCTAGGCTGACAACTTGGCTTTGAAGCATACTTTTCCAGTATAAAGATACAGCACTAGGGGTATGTATTTTATATAACATACCAGATTTTATTATGCTAACTTCAGGTTTTTAGCTAAACTTTAAAAAGAGATATGATCCAGACCAAATTAGTTAATTCCAAGTTTTCTCACACAAACCTGTTTTTTCCTTTTTCCAGTTTCCTTGAGATATAATTGACATAACATTATCACACAAATCTTGACTTAAAACATTAAAAAAATTAAGTAGAAAATATAGTTGCAATAATATTTTTTTTTTGTACTTTCACACACACAGCTACTGTGATTATGTTTGTGTGCCATACTATCTCATGGAACTGAATTATCCAGGCATAAAGAGAGTAATCCTCAAAATGAAAGAAGCATTTATCACAGATGATTAGAGAGGCTTTCAACTATTTCAATAATATGATAAACTTTTTTTTTTCTTATAAATTTATCTATTTATTTTTAGCTGTGTTGGGTCTTTGTTGCCGTGCGCAGGCTTTCTCTAGTTGCCGCGAGCGGGGTCTACTCTTCCTTGTGGTGCGCGGGCTTCTCATTGCAGTGGCTTCTCTTGTTACGGAGCACAGTCTCCAGGTGTGCAGGCTTCAGTAGTTGTGACACGCAGGCTTCTCTCTAGTTGTGGCACGTGGGCTCCAGAGTGCGCAGCCTCATTAGTTGCAACTCACGGGCTCTCATGTTGTGGCACGTGGGCTCCAGAGTGCATGGGCTCTTTAGCTGTGGTGCACCAGCTTAGTTGCCCTGCAGCATGTGGGATCTCAGTTCCCTTACCAGGGATTGAACCCGCGTCCCCTGCATTGGAAGGCGGATTCTTAACCACTGGACCGCCAAGGAAGTCCCAGAATTCACTTGATTTTAAAAGTAAAAATGTAAGGGACTTCCCTGGCTGTCCAGTGGTTAAGCCTCCGTGCTTCCACTGCAGGGGGCATGGGTTCGATCCCTGATCAGGGAATTAAGATCCTGCATGCCTCCCAGCACGGCCATTAAAAAAAAAAAAAAAAAAAAAAGTAAAAATGTAAGTTTTACAATTTATATTGAGGATTGCCTTCCAGTTTAGCCTACCGTAAGCTTTTTATTTCTTGTAGCTGAAAGTTTATGAAATAAACTCTTGGAGAGAAATCTAGCAATTGTTTTTAAGATTCTGTACTTTAGTATAGATAATATCTAAATCACTTTCTTTATGTTTCACTTTGTTATATTAAAAGAGCATTAGGAAAAGTTATCTATTAGATGTAACCCATTAAAAAAAAAAAGGAAACTGAGAAATTGCAAACAAAACATTTAATAGCCTGTTCCATTTTTTACCCATGTCTTGTATATTCATGGTTGATTTTACCATTGTAACAGGACTAAGAAACATTTTTTTTAAACGTGGCATAATTCTATCATGGTATTAATCATATTGTGTCATTATAGTATCTGACTTTGGAATGGAATAGAGATAAGACTTTATTAATCTCAGGAAAAAGATTACTGTATAGTCTGAGAAACAATGCATATAATTAGGAAGATATAGAAACACAGCAGATGCTGAGGATCAGATTAGTGGCTGAGAAACTGTAGTTTGGCGTAGTGATTGATTATTGAAGGCTGGGCATCGGGGAAGGTAGGACTTGGGCTCGTCCTTGAAGAAAGGGAGACATTTATAATATTTTGGAATAACTTCCTGCCAAGAAGATGAAACGTTTCTTAGAACTACTATGCTAGATTTGTAAATGGTATACGTGTTAACCATTGCCCTGGGAGCTAAGTTATTGTTGTTGTAAATTTATAATAAATTGTCTTTATAATAAATTTGTTATTATAATTGTGAATTACTACTAAAATTTATTCCATTAATATTATGTCATTAAAATTTTCATTAATATCATTATAATACATATAATTACTATTTTAACCTGTAATTAAATCTTAATATTTTGGTTTTATTGAATTTTAACAAATTTCAGCTTTTATTTTCAGCATATACCTTTTTTTGAATTACTAGACTCATAAACTCCCAGTACTATATTGAGAACTATATTCAGTTTATATCATATTTTTCTAAGAAGGATGTGCATACTTTATTTGCTTTTTAAAAAACTAATTATGTGTAATAATTCAGCTCATTAATGATTTATTTTAAAAATCGTAGTAATTTCTATGACAAATTATAAATCTCATAAAGAACAGGTATAGTCTCAGGTATAGTCTCACATTCTTGCTAGAATGTGGAATTAATTTATACCTGGGGCAAGCTTGATTTTATTTTGTGTTACTTAATAATTTCTTTCCCATCAAAGCCTGTACAGGTCAGAAAAGAGTGAAAGAAGCTCAGGGAGGAGGAAGTTCATCAAAAAAGCAGAAACGAAGCCATAAAGCAACAGTGGTAAACAACAAAAAGAAAGGCAAAGGCAGTAAGTGTGAAATCTCTAAATTTTTTAAATATAAAGATAATGGTGGATATGTCCTTTCCCCATTAAGAAAAGGGTATTCAGGATACGGGACAGTTAATATTTGATTTCGTCTCCAACCAACACCCCCCGACCCGCCTACCCGCCCCGCCCCCAAAATCACACAGAAGTCTTTTGATCCTAGGTAAATTCTAGGATTGAGCAATTTATTATTCAGCAGTGGTACTGACTGCTGATGAATGATCAGGTAATCTTTTAAAAAATAGTAGCCAATATAATATAAACATCAACATCTTCGTTAGTTTTATGTTCAACAGTTCTTTTGCCATTATATATATTACATATTATGAAATGCTTGAATTATCTATTATTTTCATTACAAGGAAATTGATTGCTTTGTAATTCTTCCAGGCGAAATCAGCCTGGAAGAGAACAATCAAGATAGCTTTAGAGCTGTAAATCCAGTAACTCCCGTGCACTACCTTTATCTTCGGTATCCTAAACTATGTAGCTAAGAGCAGCTGTAAGAATACTCTGGTTAAATATGTTGTAACTAATGACTTTAGCAATGATTCTGTTTATCAACCTACAGGAATATATATACTGTATTTCTCCTGAGAGCTGCACATTTTATCTCTTTTGTAGACAAAGTAAGAAGCAGAAAATATGTAAAGAATTTCTTTTCAGGTGTCCCACACTGACCTCCTGCTGCTCTTCCAGGAGACTCCTGCCACCTCCACTGCCTGACCTTTGCTATCGGCCGGCTTGGCTGCACTTCAGTGCAGAAAAGGGTTATGCGGCCAGCTCCCCGAGGTTCTGCTGAGCCCATATGACTTCCAGGCGGTGAATATGGCATCCTTTGGGGCCCCGGGCGGCTGTGTTCAGCAAGGCCATGAAAGCCAAGCTGAGGCAGACCACTGCATCAGAGTGGGCCCAAGCCTTGGGTGGCTTAGCTAGGAGTTGCCAGGGGTTCCAGAGCAGCAGTGGGGGGACTGGGAAGGGATTCTTTAAACGTATGTATAAAAGAGTGGTGGAGATTCTTTATTCCCAAAACACCACAGTGGGAGGAGTTGCTGTGTGTCTTTCCTATCTGGAACACTTTTCAGGCTTTTAGAGCTTAACTATACTTTTTTTGGGGTTGTTAACTGAAGAATCAGGAAATGAAAATCGATAAATTTGATGCCAAACTGATCACTTATTTGGAGTAACTGACAGGATATTCAGAGTGTTTTTTATTACACTCTGATGTTTTTTTCTTCAAGACTTTTAAATGACATTCTCTAAGAGGGCTCATCTTCAGTAAGTCAATTAACATATTCATATAATTGAGAGATAATAGCAGTTGACCGCATATTTTCCCATTTTCATTATTGGGCTTACATCTTGATAAATCAGAATGAGGAAACAGTTCTCTGAGAATAATTTAGTAAAGTGAATTAACTCTCATAGAATCTACAATAATGCTTTGTATCCAGAAAGAGGTAATTTATGGAAATACCAGTCCCATAACCTGTTCACATGTCAAGGTGTTAATAAGCATTTCCATTCTAGTCCTGAGGCTTTAGTCAGCAACGGCAGATGTAACATAATTATTACATAGACTTCTGATTTTTTTTATAAATTACTGAATATATTTACCAGGGTAAAACTGATGGTTTGTTTTAGTCAACAAGCTATGATGTAGGGGTTTCTTAAGGAATCTATTGTATGTATCAAAGTTTAGAGTTTATTCCCAAAGAATTCTTTATTAAATATGATGATTGCGCATCACTGTTTGTGGCCAGAGGAGTAGGAAAGTGTGACATGTACACAGTCTGTACACAGTTTAAAATATGAAAGTTAAGAGTTTTCCATTATGAGTCATTTTAAAAGGTGCTGTATTCTACTTTATATATATTAACATAATAGAGTTAAAAGCCATTTAAATAATTACTGTATATTTGATAGTCTACCAGGTATAATGAAAGATTAGATTGAGTGTTTTTTAAAAATATGTTATTGGCAATTCAGGTAAGAAGAGTTTTTGGTTCTGTTTTCCTTAACTGAGATACTGCTGTGTTTATACTTAATGATTTTCCAGGTTTTTAGGCAGGGTCTGTAAAGCAAGTTGTTTACTGTAGTAATAAATTCAAATGGTTAACTTTAAAGTGTCCACTAAAATCTGTGACAGATTCTTTGTTACTTTTCTATTTACTAACGCTTTTCTTTTTCTTTTTCTTTTTCTTTTTTCAGCAAATAGTAGTGATAGTGAAGAGCTTTCTGCTGGTGAAAGTGTAACTAAGGCTCAGCCCGTCAAATCTGTTTCCAGTGGAATGAAAGCTCATGGTACCAAATCTCCTGCTAGGACGCAGTCTCCAGGAAAATGTGGAAAGAATGGTGATAAGGATCCTGACCTCAAGGAACCTAGTAATCGATTACCCAAAGTTTACAAATGGAGTTTTCAGATGTGTAAGTGACATACATTAAATCAGCAGTGAAGCAGCAGAAACTGCATCCTAGTAATTCTTGATGCCAGTAATTCTGGAAAAGTGGCTGTAACCAGACTGAGAGACATAATAACCATTCGCTGCAGTGTAGCTTATTTGGATCTTGATTTGAACAGAAAATTGCTGAAAGATAACTTGTAAGGCATTTGAGGCACACATCAGCGTTGATGAGGTATTTCTGCTGTGTCAGCAGTTTGCTGTAAAAGCCTGGTGTTGAGGTGGGGAGTGGATGGAGGCGTAAGTGAGGCAAAGTCTGCCATGAATCGCTGGTCACTGCAGCTGCGTGACGGGTGTGCGCCGCTCCCTTATCCTGCTCCTCACCCTTTTGTATACATGAGAAATAGCCATGAAAGATGTTTTCTGAAAAAGAGACTACCGCAGTTTCTCACTCAGGGAAAGAGTCTTAGGGGACTGAAAGTGCTTTAGAGCGTGTGAAAGCTTTCCTCCAACCTAAAAGTAGTAGAAGAATCTAAAAAAAGAACAAAAAGAGGGGACTCCCCTGGCGGTCCAGCGGTTGAGACCCCGTGCTTCCCCTGCAGAGGGCGTAGGTTCCATCCCTGGCCGGGGAAGTTCCACGCGCCATGCGCTGCGACCAAAAAAAGTTGATGGGACATGCATTAAGAGATAAACTTTAAAAAAAAGAACAAAAAGCAGACGAAAGACAAAAATTTATCCACAGTCCTAACATTCAAAAAATATGCAAATTAATGTTGTACTGTGGTGATACTGTACATGAATGCGGGATTTTTCTTTTTGGTAAATGTGGAATTTTTAACCTGTATGTTTAGGTCCTAAGATCTTTAATTCTACACACTCATTCATTCAAAAAATACCGTGCATGCCTTAGTGCCGAGCATTGCTCTAGGCTAGGGAAAAAAAATCTTCGGCAAACAAATGTTTACAAGCCTATTTTTAGTTTATCTGTCTTCCTCATTCTACAGCCACACTATATGTTCTCTCTCTTATATATTAAAATTGTGTTCACAAATGCATATTAATGAAAGTTTTAAATTCATAGCGGACCTGGAGAATATGACAAGTGCTGAGCGTATCACAATTCTTCAAGAAAAACTGCAAGAAATCAGAAAACATTATCTGTCATTAAAATCTGAAGTAGCTTCCATCGATCGGAGGAGAAAGCGTTTAAAGAAGAAAGAGAGAGAAAGTAAGTGTTTTTCCCTTACTTTACTTAAACATAAAGCACTTTGCGACTGTGCAGTTGGGCTCACGTGAGTTGTGTTTGTGTATCTTCAGGCAAGCTCTTTAATCCCTCTGGCTTATTTTCCTCATCTATAAAGTGGGAAAATTTATCTAAAGAAACAGTTATCTCAAACCATAATGTTCACTTTCACGGAGCTTACAGTCTGCTTTTCCACCAAAACTAATAATGTTTCACACTGTGAAGAGACTAGAGCCATGTTAAGGCAGTGATTGGGTGCGTTGCATTAGATCACCAGTGGCTGGGACATTTTCTTTGAGACCCGAATGACAAGAGGAAGTGAGAGAGGTTAAAATCTGAGGGAAGGGCGTTGTCTTAGTTTTCCGGGGCTGCCGAAACAAAGCTCAGGTCTACCTCAGAGATGTTGCAGGTTCTTTTCCAGACTACCACAGTAAAGCAAATATCACAGTAAAATGAGTCACAGGAATTTTTTTGGTTTCCCAGTGCATATGAAAGTTATGTTTACACTATACTGTAGTCTGTTAAGTGTGCAATAGCATCATGTCGAAGAAAAGAAACGATGTACGTACCTTTATTGTTAAAAATGCTAACCGTGATCTGAGCCGTCATTGTGATCTTTTTACTGGTGGAGGGTCCTGCCTCGATGTTGATGCTGCTGACTGATCCGGGTGGTGGTTGCTGAAGCCTGGGGTGGCCGTGGCAGTTTCTTAAAATAAGGCAACAAGGAAATTTGCTGCATCAAGTGACTCTTCCTTCCATAAACGATTTCTCTGCAGTGCTGTTTGAAAGCATTTTACCCGCAGTGGAGCTTCTTTCCGGATTTGAGTCAGTGCTCTCAAACCCTGATGCTGCTCCATTGGCTAAGTTTATGTAATATTCTAAATCCTTGGTTGTCATTTCAACAGTCAGATAAGTTCACTGTCTTACATGGGCATGGTTCATGGCATCCCAAAGCAATTACGATAGTAACATCAAAGATCTGTGCTCACAGATCACCATAACAAATATAACATAATAATAATGAAAAAGTTTGAAATACTGTGAGAATTACCAAAATGTGACACAGAGACACAAAGTAAGCAAATACTGTTGGAAAAAATGCTGCAATAGACTTCTGGATTCAGGGTTGCCACAAACCTTCAATTTGTGAAAAAACACAGTATCTTTGAAGGGCAATAAAGCAAAGCATACTACAACGAAGTAGCCTGTATCACAGGCACAGTTATCTTGGGAAACTCTTTGACTGTGTGTTTGGAGAACTAGCTACTTTTTGTTCTAAGAATAGGTCCCAAGGAAGAATATGTGGTCACAAAGAAGTTTGTTATGGTAATATTTATAATAGCAGATAGAAATCATTAACTTGTATTCTCCAATAATATATGGCATTGGTGAAAAATATGTAGACGTTTAAATTTTTATTTATAATGCTCAAAGTATTCATTTGATGTCGGTAACAGCAAAAGACTAGGAATTAAATTAGTTACAATTCATAAATATAGTGGAACACTATTCAGCTTTGAAAAGAAAAAGAGGTAAATCTATATATGTACTGATAAGGAATCATCTCCTCAGATTGTTAAGTGTAAAAACCAAGAGTCAGACTCTATACTGTGCTTCCACTTGGGTTTTAAAAGCAAAGTTACTAGTGTTTTCATTTTAAATGTGCATATCATATCTCTAGACTCTACGGGAAAAATTCCTCTAGAACCAGGGTTGCAAACATTTTCTGTAGAGACAGATAGTAAATATTTTGGGCTTTGTGGGCCTTGTAGTCTCTTTAGAACTACTTGACCTTATGAAATCTGCCGTAGGCAAGATGTAAAGAAATGGGCATAGCTGTGTTCCAATAAAATTTTCTTAACAAAAACAGGCAGGCCAGATTTGGCCCTGGGGCAATAATTTGCCAGTCCCTGTTGTGAAGTTTTAAAGATTGTGAAGCAGCTGGTAACAGTGGGGAGGGGAATTTGGAGGGTTAGGAGGGTCCTGGATGAGAGGGAGATTAGCTTTTCCACCTTAATATCCCAGCACTGAATGATTTCGTTTACTTTGTGCATGTATTCCTTAAAAAATAAGTTTTCACACACTGATTTATAACAATGAGAGAATTTCTTTGAGGAAAATAACTAATGTGTCATTTGCTTTGTAAACCAAGTGGAGGAAAATGCAGTAGTTATGACGTGATGTGTGGTAGTAGTTATTTTTCCCAACTTTAAGAAGCAATTAGCTTTCCCTTCTCATCACCATTTAATTTCATAAGGAACTCCAGAAGCAGAAACATACAGGAATTGGGAGGGGGGAAAAGATGTGGGGATGGATTACAGATTTTTCCTGTTGAATTCAAAGATCTTTTTGACATTTGTTTCATTATTACGGAAGTCTGTCTTCTGTTTTATTTTCATGTCTCTGTAGACTGAGAACACTGTTCATTTTCCTCTTTGATCCACGCGAGAGCGTTCCCTGGTCTGTCCTTTGTCGTTGCTTCTCCTGTGGTTTGGCAGTGCCTCGTTACTTGAGATGCACTAGGTTTTCCTTTCTTTACATAATGGTCTTGTAAGAATTGACTGCTCTCGTAGTAAGCTAAATGATTTTGGAGAACACAGCAGAATTTTAGTTTAGAGGACGAGTGCTTTACTTCCTTCTACTGTTGTATATGCGTATTATTAAGCGGTTGGTTTCCCTTCGCCTTAGGTGCTGCTACATCCTCGTCATCGTCTTCACCTTCGTCCAGCTCCATAACGGCTGCTGTTATGTTAACATTAGCTGAACCGTCAATGTCCAGCACGTCACAGAATGGAATGTCAGTTGAGTGCAGGTGACAGCAGGACTTGCTAAAGCACTTTGCACTTAATGGCTGTTGAGAGCCACGTCTTTTTTTATACTGCACAGTGGCACAAAAAAAAAAAAAAATCAGACAAGCACTATTTTATATTTAAAAATTGTTTCTTGACAAGCTGACTTGGCACTTAAGTGCACTTTTTTTATGAAGAAAAAGTACAATGAACTGCTTTTCCTCAAGCAATAATTGTTTCCAACTTGTCTGGGAATTGTGTGTCTGGTAACTTGAAGGCCTTCCACTGTGGCAAATGGAGGCTTTTCACTGCCTGTAGAGACAATACAGTAAGTGTAGTCATTGGGCGGCCACAACATGTTAAGATAACTTACTGTATATGTATTCCCTTGTATTTTGTTAAAGCTGGAACATTTGATATTTTTCCATTTATTTATGAAAAAATATGAACCTATTTTCATTTGTACAAGCTAATTGTTTTTTAAAGCAAGTCACCTTAGGGTGGCTTTAATTGTATAACTCAAGCACATGTAATAAATTCAGAACCTGCAGTTAACGGGATATTAGACATCAATCCTGATAACCAAATATTAAAGATTCTCTTTAAAAAAGACTGAACATGTTTACAGGTTTGAATTAGGCTAAAAGGTCTTGCAGTGGCTTTTCACGCCCCTTCAAATTGGAATGGAACTACTGTACTTTGCCATTTTTCTATAAATCAGTATTTTTTTTTAATTTTGATATAATACATTGTGTGAAAAGAGAAAATGGCTAATAAACTGTATTAAATCTTAAACAATGTGTAAAGATTGTACTTAGCCAGTTCAAAGTGTATATTTATTCATAATGAATTATAACAGTTATATTTTTGTGTTTTCTTGTAAATGTTTCTTTTTCCTTAAATACAGATAATTCATTTGTATTGCTTATTTTATTATGAGCTACAACAAGAGGACTTCAGGAACAAGTAAAACTTTATCGGTATGGTTCAAGGCTGTTGCTATGAACTGTCTCAAAAGGATGGCTGTTATTTTAAGTATAAATAGCTAATCGGGGTGGTAGGCCTATAAAAATTAAATGCCTTGTATAAAATCCAAAATGAACGCAAAATTGTTTTCACCTGTATTGACTTTATGTTGTATGGTTCCAATCTCTGTTCTGTTTGGCACTTGTATTTAATTCTACACCTTTGTAAGACATTTGTATATTGCGGATGTGTTCATTCAAGCTATTTAATACCTGGCACTGTTAATACACAGTACTTTACTGTACAGACTGTTTTACTGTTTTAATTGTAGTTCTGTGTACTTTTTTTGGACGGGGCTGGCATGTTTTATTTGTTTTCTGGCAATACGACGTGAGAATTTCGAAGCGTTTTGTTGTAGATGCTAACGTGTCAGAATCCTTTACATTCAACTTTTCTAAGAAAAGCATTTTCAGTCTTGCAGTGTGTGCTTACAGTAACTAATTTTGTTGAAAATGGTTTCAAGTTATTCAGATTTGTACAGGACTGTAAAGATTTGTTGACAGCAAAACATTGAAGAAAAGCTTATAGAGTAAAAGCTATAAAGTATATATTAGGATCTGCAAACAATGAAGAATTATGTAATATATTGTACAAATGTAAGCAAAGGCTCTGAAATAAAATGCCATAGTTTGTGAATCCTTGATTTTGTTTCTAAAAGATTAAGTAATTTTACTTCATTTCTGTCTCTGATGCCTGACCGAAACATATATCTCCAGCATGTATTATCAGAAAGGGTAAAATTGACATCCAAAAAAGGGAATATTCTGCCTATAGGAATTAAAAGTCCATTAACCAGATTTATGTACAGGATTTGTTAGGCATTCTTATATCCTTGCATACACAATTTAGCTTGAGTCTAAAGATGAATACTTCTGACTTGGAGGTTTGTCTAAAGAAGAAAACTAAGATTTTTTTCTTTAATGCTTGAAACCATTACTAGCGGCTTTTTTTTTTCCTTTTATTTCTTTTCTTTTTTTTTTTTTTTTTGGTCTTTTAATGTAATTGGACCTTTGTGGCTCTCTTACACTTTCAGTGCACTCTACCCCATTGCACTTTGGAGTCATCTGGGTATTGTTAAAATAGTAGTCAATACTCCAGACCCACCCTCAGTCATATTTAATTGGTCTGGGATGGTACCTGGATGCTAGTCTTTTTTTAAAGGTGGGCAGTGACTTTAATACTCATCTGGGTTGAGAACCACTGCATCACTCCAAACCTTTAAAATCAATAATTAGGTTTTCTGCCCCATTTAATGAACTTCCCACCAAGGGAAAATTTTTTCTTTAAAACAAAAAGGCAACTTTTTTAAGGCCTAAAAAGCCCAAATGTGTATTTTTGATGCACCTTTGTGATGACCCTTTATTTTCACAGAAATCAGTTTAACATTTAAGGGATGAGTTTTAAAATCTATAGAACAGTGCTTCTCAAAATGAGGTCCTAGAATACTGGTCCCTGGAAATGCTCTGGGAATGTATTACCAAACATATTTTGGAAATGCTATATATAGCACATCCCCTTCTTAGAGTTTCAGTGTTCGCATGTTAAAAACTTTAAGAAGTTTTTTTAAGGAAGTGTTTTCATTTAACTTACTGCTTTTAGACTTAGCTGATCATGAAACCCTGTTTTTCAAGGAACTCCCAATATCATCTACTTGTTGGGTTACAGAAACAGTGCTCTAACGGAGAGTGATTCCAAACTTTGTTGGAGTTGAGGTTTATACCCTTGAGCTTTTCTGCCTATTTCTCCCTTCCAGCTTCTCCGGAGAGTTTGAGAATTTCATGGCATTACTAGAATTTGACTTAAGTCTTTCCCTGGTCCCCTAAACTACATTTTATCAAACTAGTTTACAATCTCTGATAAAATTAAGATGGTACGTTTTTTTACAGTGTTCTCCAAACCCCCTTTTTTTTTTATTCCTACTGAAATAACCTGAGGGTGAGGTCTTGTTAATTTTAATAACCCGGGAAGGTTGGAGACGGTGGACCAGATTCCAGAAACCCCTAACATTTTTTACAAAATGTATTTGTATTTTTTTTAATGAAAAGAGCCCCTATAAGTTTAAAAGACTCTTCAAAGGGGTTAGTGATCTCTAAATGGTTGGAAAGCAGTTCTTAAGAACAGTGGGAATCATTTTTTAACTATCTCCAACCACAGTCTCTTTCATACTTACCACCTTTTCCTCTAGAAGTGTGTGCTGCCTTTCATTCTTTGTGAGTCCATTTCTTCACCTTTCGTCTAATTTTAACCTATTTAGGGATTTTTGTCTAACGTCATATGATGGGTTTTGTATGTATAAGATGTAAATCCCCCGGAGGAATAGTTTCATGGTTTAGTTGTGGAAGTAATAGATATATGAGATCATAAAATTAAGCACTAAATGTATGGGCAGGGAAAACACATGCATTAGAGTTTAAAGAGGGCAGTGTATGAGCACGCAAGGAATGTGATGACTGATGTGATGGTGACATAGAGGAGATGGCAAACCTTAGCATTTAACTTGAGATTCATCTGGAAATGGAATGCGTAGGTAGGCTAGAGTGGAGAAAGGCCAGATTCAGTGACATTGCGGTGTTCCAGAGAGGAAGTGATTCTTGGAATAATGGTAGGGAGAGTGAGGAAGGAATCTGATTGGAAGACATGCTGAAAGAAAAATGAGTAGAATGTCTTCATTGGATGGTATAGGATAGATGGAGATGCTAGAGTTGCAAATATGGACAGTTGAGTTTTTCTCATCTTTGCGTGATAACACAAGCCAAAATAAGGGACTCAAATCAAAACCAGTGCCAAGCAGTTGAATATTGTTTTTCCATCACATTATCTGATGTGGACTGTAAAAAAGATCACATATATTCCCAGTGACTTCTATTAAGCAGCTCTCCAAAATTAGCAAATCTGTTCCCATAGATTCAAAGTCAAGTTTGATTTTACCACCAAAACTACTGATTCAGTGATTTATCTAATGATCTAATATTTTTTATTGCTTAAAAGTCAATTTACCACATATTCACTAGGTACGGTGAATGGGGATACAGAGCACAGGCTGAATAAGACAACCATTTACATCTAGAGAGACTGTTATATCTCTACTGTAAATAGCTGGGAAATTTTCCTAAGTGAGCTGGGCCTTGAAGGATGGGTACAATTTACAGGTGAGAATGAGAGGTAAAGAGGGGGGCGATTGTGGGGGAAGGAATAACAAGAATAAGAAGGAATGACAAAAGGTGAAGGAATAAAGAGGTGATGGAAAAAAGCGGGCTTTGGGAAGGTAGGCCAAGAAAACACCATAGTTTTGAGAGCCGAGAGCCCCTTTTCTTGGTAGAATAGAGCAGAGCAGGTTAGAGCTGTGGGCTCTATTTGTTTTTAACTTTATTTTGAAATAATGTCAAATTTCAGAAAAGTTGCAAGAGCAGTACAAAGGAGTCCCATGTATCCTTCAACCGATTCACCAGTTGTTAATACCTTGTGACATACATCCCTGTAACTTCATTTCCCCACAAACCTCCCTCCTTCCTCTTCGACAACTCAGGGGTTTTCCTAAGTTTCCCTTTGCTTGGACTGACACCCTAGTCCCAGCCTGGCTGATTCTTATTCGTACTTAAGGCCTCAACTACCCTCGGAAGACTTCCCTCCTAAGACTAGGTCTCAGACAGAGGTACGAACTGGTCCGGAAGCCTGGGCCCGGCTCCTCCGCCCGCTGTCTCCGCCCCCCCGCCCGCTGTCTCCGCCCCCCCGCCCGCTGTCTCCGCCCCCCCGCCCGCGTCTCCGCTCCCCGGCCGCGTCTCCGCCCCCAGGGCGTCCGCAGAGACTGCCGGGGCGGAAGGGGCGTGGCTCCGAGAGCGGAGTGGCCGGGAACCGGAAGTGCGGGGTCGGGTGCTGCCGCCCTCTCGGAGGCCTCGGATAAGAATGGCCCTGGAAGAGAAGAACAAACGGAAGAAAAAGCGGAGTGCGCGGGAGGGGTGAGTGACGCGTGGCTCGTCTGCCTGGGCCGGAGTATGCGTTCGGGACCTCGGGGCGCGAGGGGTGGGGCGTGGCGTCGTGTCGCTGAGTTTCTGATGTCCGTGTCTAGAGAGAACCCGGAGGACGGCGCTTGTGGGAATCTGGCGGGAGACTATGAGGTTGGACAAGTTGCCAGTAGTTTATTCCACGGCAAGCGGCCCTCCAGAGGCAGCACGGGTCGCCTGGCTTCCCTCTTCGGCTCTTTGGAGCCTCAGCTTCAACCCGTGTATGTGCCTGTGTCTGAAGTAAGTCACTGCGTTCTACCCCGAATGGCCCATTAGAACAACTTTAGAAGCATGCAACCTACCTTGCAGGGCATGCTTTCTAAAGTGGGGTAGATAAGGATCAATTTTAAGTAAGCTTTTATTACTGGACATAACAGTGAGAGAGAAAAGATGCTACTTTAGAAAGACCACTAAATTATTAAGAAGGATGAGGTCTGAAACATAACTTCAAACTTTTAAAAGGAAACCACCCAAAAAAGGAAACGGGATGAGGAGGAAGAAAGTTCATCCCAAATCCAGAGACCGCTTTTGCAAGAACCTGCCAAAAAAATGAAACTGAAGAAGAAACTTTCTGATGCAGACCGAAGGTTGGCAAACAGGTTGGTAAAATTTCTCTCCTAGTTGATGTTAAAGAAATTAGATGGTAAAGAAATTGACATTCTTATACCAGCAATGTTCATTTTAACTTTTTTTCTCACTTCACAGTTGTAATTTTTAAATTTTTATTATGTAAAGTCCCATACATTTTCAAAAGTTGAAAAGGATAAGGAACCCCATGTACCCAGTATCAGCAGTTATTAATACTTGGCAAATCTTGTTTCATCTTTACCCTATTCATTTCCCCCTCATTATTTGGAAGCAAACCTAAGACTTAGGTTTCGTCTATAAATATTTCAGCATGTATGGAAAAGATGAGTTTGCTTTTCTTAAACTTATTCAGTCAGAGTTCAAATTTCCCCCATTAGTTTAATTAAAAAAAAAAACAGTTTATTTGAATTGAGATCCATATAGCAGTACCATTCTAGGTTCCTCATTAACTTTCCTCAGCCTGTTAGGCCACTCTCTTCATGCCCTTTATCTCTCTGTTCTCTCTTGGCAGGTGATCTTGTTACCTATTCTGAGAATTTTTTATTTATTTCTTTTGGCTGCGCCAGGGAGCTTGCAGGATCTTAGTTCCCTGACCAGGGATTGAACCTGGGCCCCCGGCAGTGAAAGCCTGGAATCCTAACCACTGGACCACCAGGGAATTCCCCTGAGAGTTATTTTTTTTAATTGCTAACAGTTGTGAGCTACTACGTCTGGTTCTCCTACTGCCTGTAACTATGCACATCTTTAATTTCTTCCCCTTTCAGAGAAGGGTGTCTTCCTCCTCGTCCAAGATTAATTCAGTCACCTGTGCTGTTTATATATACCACATACCTCTTCTGCTTCCTTAGGGTTTATGTCATCATATATACATATATATATCTATATATATATATATCTCCTTTTTTCTTTCCTGTGTCTTTGATCTGTCCTCTCAAGATTCTCATCTTAAAAAAAGAAATCCAGCAAAACCCCATCTGCAGTCATGTGTCCCTGTTTGCTCCATCCCCTCAAACCTTCCCTTCATCGTCAAGCTTTTAGAAAAAGATGTCTATACTTGCGCTCTCTTCCTTTTCTTGATCTGTTTCCTTGTCCACGAACTTGCACTCCGGTTGTTTGTTTGTTGTGTTTGTTTTTATGTGATATGACCATACTTCTGAAACAGTGCTCAGGGAAGCCATCCCGACCTAGGTGCCATATTTAGTAGGCAGTACAGCCTTTGTCTGAGTCCTTGCTTTTCCATGTCACGTGGTTGCTTTTCTTCTCGAACCTGTTGGATTCTTTGATAGCAGAGTCTCTTCTCATCCTCCTCTTGTCTTTCTGCTCCTTCTCAGTGGTATTGTGGGCACTTTCCTTCTGACTGTTCCTTAAATGTTGATTTCCCTCGGGATTCTGTTCTTGGTCATCTTCTCATGACCTTTGTCACACCCTTCATTCTGGGCAGTCTCCCAGTCCTCGTGGCTCCACAATTCTCATCTCTCTTCCTTGATCTATAAACCTGTATATCTGTTTGTCTACTGGCATCTCTAGCTCTGTATTCATATACACCTCAAATTCAGGATGCTTCAAACCGAGCTCATTATCCTCATCAGACCTGTTCCTCTGCATGAGTGGTACCATCAGCCTTCCTGTTGCCTGAGCCTGTGACTTGGGAGTCATCGTAGACTCTTTCTTTTCCCTGCATATCTAATCAGTTGCCAAGTCCTAATGATGCTGTCTTTTAATTATCTCTTTTAATCTGCTTCCCCTTTCCACCCTCTCACTTGCTCTGGTGGGTCTGTTGTCTTCTGAGATGCCTGCAGTTGTAACTGTCTCCTTACTGTCTCCCTTATCCAGCCTTGTCCCTTGCATAACTGTCTTCTGCTCTGCTGCCCAAATGATCTCTTTTAGGCACTTTCAGAGTCTTCAGGGGCTCCCCATCCTCTGTGGGATAAAAATCTAAGCACTTTTGCATAACAGGCATGGTCCTCCTTGACATACTGTCTCATTTCCTTTCACTCCTACTAGGTACTTTATATACCATAGTGAACAAAATACTAGCCATTGGCCCTCTCCTTACTGGAGCTTGTGGTCTAGTGGAGGGATGAAATGGTCAACATTTACTGAGGACTGACCATGTGCTATACACTGCCTTTCCTCCTCTGAGAGCCTTTCTTGTTTCTTTTATGTTTTCTACACCATGTATTATACATGTTAACCATTTTATGGTGAACCTTGCCTATCACTCCAGAGACTGAACTACTGAAAGGCCTCTAATAGTCTCTTTTATCTTTGTATCCCCAGAGGCTAGAACTGAGTAGTAAATATTTATTGAATGAATGAGTTTTATGACTCCTACTACCCATTCTCTCCCCTCACTCCTAAGTTCCTGTTCCATTTCTCCTTTTGGACTGGTGCACTTACCCAAGTGCACCAGTACTTTACAAAATTGGCGGAATTTACTTTTGACAAGCAGTCCTTTAAATATTGCAGTAGGAAATCTGATTTCTCCTCTTCACCAGATTGATTTTACAAAGTTAAGTACTTTGCCGGTATATTAATCTTCATAGACCCCCTGGGAGTGCTGTAGTAACCCTAGAATTCTAGAGCAGAGAATGGAATTAGGCATTGGTAGAGTGTAAACTAAATCCCCAGAGCTTTAAGTGAGCCAACTTCTGTTTAAATGAACTTCTGTTGCTCTGCTTATTACCTGGCAGTTTTAACCTATCTTCAGAAATTGACCTTAACTTTTTCTATCTCTTGAGTTTCCTAAAGATACCAGTCACTTTTTGCTAATGCTGTTTAAATGTAGATGTATTTGTGAAGGTCACTTTTTGCTAATGCTGTTTAAATGTAGATGTATTTGTGAAGGTAAGTTGATATATAGGAAGGCCAGAAGTAGATGGGAAGTGTTTCTAATCAATGTGCTTTGTCAAATACTAGACCTGACTTCCATGACTTTTTTTTTTTTTTTGACTTAAAAAGAGAAAATGCTTTAGCAAGTGCTGATTTAGAAGAAGAAATTCACCAGAAACAAGGGAAGAAAAGGAAAAATTCTCAATCTGGTGTTAAAATTGCCAATAAAGAAGTACTTGATGATGTAGATCAGACAGTTGTAAATCAAAGAAGGAAAATTCAAACCAACCTAGAAGAGAGATTAAAGAATGAGAGAACTGTGTTTGTTGGGAATTTGCCTGTCACCTGTAATAAGAAGGTGAGTGTGTAGTCTGTATATTGTTAACCTGCAGAGAAACTGATAATTCATGATTTTGTTTGCTGTCACTTTATTAAATAAGTCATTAATATATAACTTCATTATAAATGACTACATATATCATTCTGTAGATTGATTCCAGTATCCACCTGCTCCTTTCCATTCCCGAAGTCACTGCCCTAATTCAGGCTTTTGCAAATCTTGTCTGAACTATTGCATTGGTCTCCTATCTGGTTTTTTCCTCCAGCTCTATCGTCTCTTATATGCCACTAGAACGGAAGCGCCATACGTGCAGGGATGTTTATCTCTTTTCTTCACTGCTCTATCCCTAGCACTTGAAACAGTGCCTGGTGTGTAGTAGAGGCTTGTTGAATATTTGTCGTGTAAATGAATGCATACATCCTAAGTTCCGTTATGTGGGGTTCACTAAACCAAGACGTGCCCTTTACTTTCTGTGTGTTTATGTGATAGTCACCCTGGTGGCAATCCCTTCGGTCAAAATCCTGCTTATCTTTTGAAGAACAATTTCAATTCCACTTTCTTAAAAACAAAACAGTACTAGAAAGTTGCTCCTGGTTTTTCCCTTTCCCCCTTGCCCTTCTGTCCCCTAGCATTTGATGTGTGATTATTTTGTAGAACATAACCCATTTTACTTTCTAGCGTAGTTTTGGTTACTTATCTTCCTCAAGGGAAGGGAGTGTTTGTGGTGCTTTACACATTTAATAAGTTATTTTTGGATTAAAATTGCTTATAGAAATTATTGTGCAAGCTGTAAAACATATACATTCTTCACATCCTGAGCCAGTCATAAGAATAATGTATAAACTTCATCCTAAGACTTTTCTTCAATCTGATAGTCTTAATTCCAGACAGTTGGGGAATTTCCCATGGTGACATAAGGATCCTTAAAATCCATTTCTGGTTTAAATAAGCCAGTGTGAAAAGATGAGAGAATTTATGGAATATATAATCTTAGTTTACCTGTAGTAAAGATTCTAAAAGATTGAAAGAAAAAATGTTGTGTACCTTATAGATACTAACATGAACTTGAATTGTGTTTTCTTTTTATATAAGTTTCAGTAAAAGTTTTTTGTCTTCTAACTGAATAGTTAACCTACTTTTCCTGAAATATTCTGAAAACATGGCAGGAAAACATTATCAGACCGTTTTACTTAATTCCTTTTTGTGGTATTTATTTGATGTTCTGAAAGTGGACTGAAATATATATATATGTGTGTGTATGTATATATATATATATATATATATGTTTTTTTTATTTTAGAAGCTGAAGTCATTTTTTAAAGAGTACGGACAGATAGAATCTGTACGATTTCGTTCTCTGGTATGTGTTCCGTCCCCTTAAAATTGCATAATCTTAAAATGTTTTGCATTTAAATCCGACTTATTCATGTGTTGGTTTTAGTGAGATGGAGGAGCCCTTGACTTTAACCTTTAGAATGGACAGGCTCAAATCTGGCCTCAAAGAAGAATCACACTAGTGTCGATTGCTGACTCTTGGACTTTGTTAGCTAATTTAATGAGTTCAAATAGTAAAATGCTGTCCCTACTAAGTGTACTTTGGAGGGTGGGTGGGTGACTTTTGTTTGTGTGTCAGTTGAGTAGGTGGAAACGTTCACACCTGTTGAGTAGCATTTCTGGAATCATAGGTGTTCATATGAGGGGTTTGCATGATGCTGCAGAGCAGTACTTATGCTCTGACATAGAAAGATAAAGTATGTTTTAATCAATTTAATGTTTAAACTTTATGGAAATAAATGGTATCTGATTTCACCAACTGAGTGCTCTGTAGACCAGTTATAGCCATGTTCCTTGGAGCATGAATAAGCATCATTCATATATATTTTTTAATGTAATTAATATGTATTAGTATAGTATAGGAGATGTTTGTTCCTTGTTTCCAGCTGTTTTTTCTCAACGTGATTGTCTAAAATGGGGTTTCTCAACCTTGATGCTATTGACATTTGGTGCTGGTTAGTTCTTGGTTGTTGGAGGCTGCCCTGTGTGATGTAGGGTCCCTGGCCTCCGCCTGCTAGGTGCTGGTAGCATCCTCCACATCCCAGTTGTAACAGCCAAATATATTCCCAGACATTGCCAAATGTCCCCAGTGGGCAAAGCCGCCCACTTCTCTGAAAGTAGACATTTCCCAAGGTTTTGGTGCAGTCTCCATAATTCCTATCATGGTGTTTGTTCCTCACGCTTATCACGTGTGTATTTTGTCTGCCCTTCTGAGTCCCGTTTCCTCATATCAGATCCTTGCCTGACACATCCACTTGGGTGTCCTGCCAATTTTCAGCGCGTCTGTGCTCTACCTCCGTCAGTCCCCCACCCCAGCCTATGCCACCTGCTGTTTTTCAGCTGTGGTTTCTTCCCAAGAGGAGTCATTCCTTTCTTTTTCCATTGTTCCACCTCAGTGTTCACAGCTCTTGCCAGAAGAGTTGCAGAGGCCTTTTACGGGTCCTGCTTTCAGTCTGCCTCAGATGCATCCATCGCACCACTGTCAGCTTAATCTTCCTAAAGCACTTCCTCCTGGACCTCCTGCCCAGAATTCCTCCCCTCCACCTCCCCTCCCGTGAATATTATACACACCACCACCCCTGCCTTGGCCTGGAGTTCCCTTTGGGGGGCCTGCCCTGATTCTTCCCTGTCCCTGGATTATTGGTAAGTCAGGTGACCCTGCTGTGCGCCCTACAGCACCCCGTACTTCACTATAGTCCTTAGGACACCGCTCTATCATTGTACGCTGCTCCTGTCCCACCAGACTGTGAGCTGTGACTACAAACACCCTGTTTGGGTGGCTCCTCCTTGGGTCACTAGAACCTGTACCTGGTGCACATCAAATATGTATGGCGTTCCCTAAAAGCTTTTCATTTTTCTCGCTGTCAGTGTCCTTGGTTCTTTGCCTGACAGCCTACACAGGGTGGCCCTGGGGCCCTGTGTCCTTCTGCATGGGACTGTCCTGCAACCCAGGAGCTGCCTTGTTGCCGATCGTATGCTTGGCTTTCCCACCCTCGTCCTTTTGCTCAGTTCAGTTGTTTTTTTTTTAATTGACATCAAATTGGTATATAACATTATGTTAGTTTCAGGTGTTCAGCGTAACAGTTCAGTCTTTGTTTACCATGCAGTTGACCCCCTTCACCCATTTCACCCACTTTCAACCCCCTTCTCCTCTGGTAATGGCCAGTCTGTTCTCCATATCTCTTGAGTTTTGTTTGGTTTGTTTGTTTTCGGCTGCGCCGCTTGCGGGATCTTAGTTCCCCGACCAGGGATTGAACCCAGGCCCTCGGTGGTGAGAGCTCAGAGTCCTAACCACTGGACTGCCAGGGAAGTCCCTGTTGTGTTTTGTTTGATTGCACATATAAGTGATATCATACAGCATCTGTCGTTGACTTAGTTCACTTAGCATAATACCCTCAGCATCTATCCATGTTGTCACAAATGGCAAGATTTCCTTCTTTTTTATGGCTGAGTAGTATTTCACTGTATATATATTCTGTTTGTACTTTATTGCCTTATATTTGTTCATATCTTTAATGACAGAACACAGGTCCTTGAGAGCTCCTAGAAGGCATCCAACAGATGTGCTTTGATGACCAGCATTCCCATGTCAGTTATTCACGTGGGCATTTCTCATGTGTCCTATCGTTTTCCTGTCTATATTTTGAGAGTTTGACCATATGTTAGTTTGAGCAGAACAGACTGAGAAGAAATAGTTCAAGTTTCTTAGTTTTACTATATAAACTATTGAATGACTAAAAGAAGAAAGTCTTCCAGAGGAGATTTGTAGTAACTGCCCTAAATGGAGTTGGCATTTATAGACACCCCTGGACTTGTGAACTTGCAGTCTGTATCCTTTTACCTTTGTGTTCTCTGTACCTGGTGGTATTTGGCACACATTGCTGACAGTCACAGTTGCTGACTTGAATTTCCACCTCTCTGTAAAGTTTTCCCTACCTGCCCCGTTCACTCTTAGGTATGACCCTTATATGACTGACAGTAACGTGACTCTGAATATAAAGGAGATTCCCTTATTTGTCCAGTTACAGAGACTGAAGTAGTATCTTATATTATTTATCAACTTAGTTAGACATATTTAAAATCATATAGCATACACAATATTAATTTAGAAGTGTCCCTTTTTTCCATGCTGATTTTATAGAACAATTTTCCTTAACACTCTTCATGTGTGTCTTCAACATTATTGTCCCCTCACGACCAGAGATCCCTTCAAGTCATTTGTAACTTCCGCTTGGTTTGAGAGTCACTGCCTGTGAAATCTGAATGTGGCACTATCATTGGAAATGTTTGCCCTCAGCCACCAGGTCCTGTTCATACAACATTAGGACAGTTGTTTCTGATTCAGTATTTCCTTAAGAATGTTTTTAATCACATTATATCAGACTTAGATATTTAGAATTCAATTAATTAAAATATAATTATTTTGAGATAATATTTCAAACAGTGATTTTTCTTTAATACTTTTTTTTTCTCTTAAAAGATTCCAGCAGAGGGAATTTTGTCCAAAAAGTTGGCAGCAATAAAGTAAGTTCATAATTAGAGAAAGGGAGTAGTCATAAATTCTCTTCCATTTTGGTTAAAATTGAGACCATTTCTTAACCTCACCGATGTTTATATTTGGATAAAACATCATGTTTTATTGTTTTCTTATGTCTGTAATAACATATAAATTTGTCAGATGTTCGTCTTCAAGCCTCAACATAACTTGTATAGTCAAGGATAAGAATTGCAAAATAACTTAAAATGTGCCATGAGAAATGAGAAATTTCAAGGCCGTTTAATCAGGCATAGTGTTTGAAGAGAATAAGAAAGTTTTGCACCTAAAAATTCTACTGTAAATCATAAGTATCATATTTCATCAATTCTAAGGTGACATTTCCCATGCCTTAACATTTTAAAAATCAAAATGCATCTTAAAATCAGAGGGGCCTCATGGTTGCTATTGGCTGGCCAGGTTTTTTCAGGGAAATTCTATAGGTCACACTATAAGATGGAGAGATAAATGGGGAATCCTACAGATTAAATAGGAGTCAGAAGATTTTTCAAGTTGAAAACTGGACAAGACCAAAGTATGTCTAGGAGTAGACACTTGGGTGATAAAACCACATAGACACGCAGGGAAGTGGTTCCTATAATAATTCCCTAAGCTGTACATGTCTGTGTAGTTTTTATTTTACAGTAAAAAGGAAAAAGCACATTGTCTTTCCCATCTGTGTGTGCCTTAGATACAGAGCTGCAGCTAAGGTGATGCTGGGTTAGCCAAAAAGTTCATTCGAGTTTTCCCGTAAGGTGTCACTTGAACGAACTGTTTGGCCAGCCCAGTAGTTGTAGTGTGGTGGGTTGCCTGGGGGCGCCTGCTGGTCTTCCACAGTGATGACTAGTAAGGAGGCCTGGGTCATGTGTATCATCCCATATCTGTGTAAGTTGTGTGTTATTTTTTTGAGTTATTACTAAATATTTATTGAAAGGGATGAAACTCCCCCCAGAAATTCTTGTCATGTGTTGAGAGTGGAAAACAAGCTATATTTATTTCAGTGACTTTGAGATTAACAAATTTTACATTGTCTTTTTTTCTTCTTTTCTTTTTTTTTTGGTGTAGACGTAAAATTCATCCTCATCAGAAAAATATTAACGCTTACGTTGTGTTTAAGGACGAGAGTGCTGCTACAAAAGCACTGGAAAGGTAATTTCATCTCTTTGAGGTTTGGACAGAATTATTGTAATTTAAGTGTGTATGCGTCCATGCTTTATTCTTTGGTTTCACTTCAGAGCAAATATCCCAGTAACTCAGCACTTGTTTTTAACAACAATTTTCCCTTTGTATTTATACCAGAAATGGGGCCCAAATTGCAGATGGATTTCGTGTTAGAGTGGATCTTGCATCTGAGACCTCATCTGTGAGTAGTTCTTCTGAGCTTGTGCTGGGAGAGCAGTGAGGTCAGCAGGGAGCATGTGGGAAGCACAGAGGAGACAGCCTTTGCCCTCTGTGGTCTCAGCTAATGCCCTCTAAGTCAGCATCAGCTTCAAGAAAGTGGTTCCCACCCGTACGTTAGATCCAGTAGTCCTAGAGAGAGAGGCCAGAAGTTACGTTAGAGAGCACTGGGGCCAGCACCTTATTTTATAGACTGAGGTCTAAAGTTAAATCAGTCATTAAACAGTTTTTGAGTCGGTCCTCTGTGTCAGGCATTCAGTGCTGAGATACAGTCTCAGTTCTCTAGGAGTTCACAGGATAAAGGTAAAGATGAGCAGATGATTTTCTGATAAATACTGTCATAAATGCACAGGATGCTTTGTCAGCTCAGGAATGGAGCACTTGATTTGGGGGGTTGCCAGCAAGAAGGGACAAAGGAAGGTTTCCAGGAGAACAGGTGTTCTATCAGTCTTGCAAGATGAGTCTGTTATCCAGGCAAAAAAATTTTGAACAGTATGAATGGTGGGGATCAAAACCCAATTTGCTGAGGGAATGGCGAGAGCCTGATGGAGTGAGTAGTGGCTGGCGTGTGAGGAGGGGCGGGGTAAGAGTAGCTGTTGGAGAGATAGGTGGAGGCCAGTCATGAAGACCCTGGCCTGCCATGGGGAGGAGTCTGGGTTTTGTCCAAAGCTGCTCCTCTAGGTCTCTTGAAACGGATGAAGCGTGAGTTGCAAGAACTCACTGCAGAAACAGGGTGCGTTACTGTCGGTGTCAGGGTGACTAGTTGAGAAATGACAGAGGCCTGGCTGACAGCCCTGGCTTTGTTTGTGGACGTGGCACGGGGTCCGCAAACTGGCCTGAGGGCCCAATCTGTTTGCGGCCCGTTTCTGTTAATAAAGTTTTACTGTCACCCAACCACACCCACTAGTTATGTGTTATTTTGCTGAAACAGTAGAGGCAAGTAGGTACAGCAGAGACCACGTGGCCCACAAAGCCTAAAATATTTGCTTTCTGGCCCTTTCCAGAAAAAGTTTGCCCACCCCCAACAGAGCAGGGCTTCCTTGAGCACTGCCATGGGTCAGTGCCAGCTGCGAACAGAACCACCCTGCTCCGGGGCTCGCTCACACTCCAGCGGGGAAGGCGGAAGAAACGGAATCAAACGGGGACCTGGAGGGCGGGGAAATCAGGAGACGGAGCCCCGTCAGATGTGTGGGGAGAGGACAAGGGCGGACTTTAGGGTGACTTCCGTTTTCTGCTCCATGAGTGATTTTTATTAACCCTCTTTGTGTTTCAGAGGGACAAGAGATCTGTATTTGTGGGGAATCTCCCATACAGTAAGTTTGTTTAAACAAATAAAGTACCTGTTTATCACTGAAGTAATGCAAATAACATCTGAGTTGGTCACATAATGTTTCACTTTAAGACTACCTTTAAGAAGCGTGGGGTGTAACTTGACTAATTACCTTGAGGCTATTCTTGCCCTTGGTATATTATGAAACATCTCCATCTTCCTAAGGCGATTCCAAGTCCTCACTTCCACTGGGGTTGAATCTCTTTTTAGAAGCTGAAGAATCTGCGGTTGAGAAACACTTTCTGGACTGTGGGAACACTGTGGCTGTAAGGGTCGTGCGGGATCAAGTTACAGGAGCCAGCCGAGGCTTTGGCTACGTGCTTTTTGAGGTAGGGAGGCTGATGTATCGTCACTGTCCTTGAAGTGTGCCTGGAGAGGCTGTCACTGCCGTCCCGTTCTTCAGACGTAACTCACTGTCACCCTCAGAATTCCACCTTAAGAAAACTACGTTCATAACCCGCCACAGTATAATAGACTCCTGTTCCTATAATTGCATCCAACCAAGGGATGTTCTAGTTATTTTTCCACATTAATGTTGTTAAATAATGTTTTAGATACTGGAGAGTAAAGGTATTAAATCTCTGAATCTCCACCTTCTGTAAAATGGAGAGAACTGATCGTTCACTCACGTAGAAGAGAATGTTAGTCTCTGTACAAAATTGGTTATATTTAGTTCACTAAATATTAGCCAGTGTCTCATGCCTAAAATTATTAGAATACACATGTGGCCCAACGGCCCTTATGTTTTCTTCCCTTCACAACAGCCCATCCATGTACTTCCTTTCAGTTTTTACCTGTGCCACCTTTTTTATGGTCAAACTTAATATTTATGAACATAAGATTCTGCAGTCTGTTTTATGTTGTTTTCTGTCATGTAAGTATGTTCCACTGAGCGTGTATACTGTCTTTTCCCTAGTGTGTCCCAAATGTTGCATGTTTGCAGTGTTCTCTTTTTATCTGTAATAATGAGATCAGAGTGGTTATGTTTTTTCCTTCAAATGTTTGCCTCCATTTTTGGATTACTTCTTTTTTTTTTTTTTTTTTTTTTTTTGCGGTATGCGGGCCTCTCCCGTTGCGGAGCACAGGCTCCGGACGCGCAGGCTCAGCGGCCATGGCTCACGGGCCCAGCCGCTCCGCGGCACGTGGGATCCTCCCGGACCGGGGCACGAACCCATGTCCCCTGCATCGGCAGGCGGACTCTCAACCACTGCGCCACCAGGGAAGCCCTGGATTACTTCTTTAGGAAAGCTCCCCAATGGGTTACCACTAACCAGATCAAGACATCTGACCATCTTTAAGGCTCTTAGTATGTATGACCAGACAGCTTTGAGGAAATGTGGTCACAGCCTGCCATCATGACTGTGATGTAGTTATCTCACTGTTTCTCTGCTCTGTCTTCTGACTATTGATAAGTTTGTAAAGTCTTTTAACGAACATGTCATGAATATTCAGGGTGGTTAGCATTTAGTGGCTCTCTATTAGAATAAAAGAATAATAGAATTTTGGACCTAAAGGGAATCCTACAAGGCATCTAGTCTGACATTTCAAGGACTGTAATAGAGAGTTCTCTGCTCTCAAATCAACTAATACAGCAGGGCTTTTTCAGGAAGAGCCTTGTGAAGAGGAGGTTTATTGCTTTAAAAAACACTATAGGACTGACCTCGTTAATTGAATTTACATTGAGAAAAATGAAGCCTCTTCGATTGTGACTTATCTGATTATTTGACAGGGCAGCTTGAGTGCTTCCTGGGGAGAAACTCATGAGAGGGGGCATGATTAAAACTACAAGAACAGGGCTTCCCCTGGTGGCGCAGTGGTTTAGAGTCAGCCTGCCGATGCAGGGGACATGGGTTCGTGCCCCGGTCCGGGAGGATCCCACATGCCGCGGGGCGGCTGGGCCCGTGAGCCATGGCCGCTGAGCCTGCGCGTCCGGAGCCTGTGCTCCGCAACGGGAGAGGCCACAGCAGTAAGAGGCCCGCGTAATGCAAAAAAAAAAAAAAAAAAAAAACTACAAGAACAGCTGCTTGTAGTTCAATACTTCGGATTGGACTTTTTGGCTGTGGAAATGAGAGGGGTTTCTATATGCAAGCTTGAAAGTTGTTCTAATCCAGAAAAGTCACCATTTTACTTGTTTCTTTGCACATGAGTTTCTGGTGAAAATTTAATATTTTGATTTTTATTGCAGAACACAGATGCTGTTCATCTTGCTCTGAAATTAAATAACTCTGAACTGATGGGACGAAAACTCAGAGTCATGCGTTCTGTCCGTAAAGAAAAATTAAAACAAAATTCAAATCCTAGTTTGAAGAATGTCAGTAAACCTAAGCAGGGACTTAATTTTTCTTCAAAAAATGCACAACATTCTAAAAGTTTGTTTATCGGAGAAAAAGCTGTTCTCATGAAGAAGAAGAAGAAAGGACAGAAGAAAAGTGTACAAACTAAGAAACAGAAAAAACAGAAGTAGCTATCCGAAGACTTCTGTTTTCCCCACTGACTCCTGGTAATAAAATTGTGGTAAATCCATGTATTGAATTGCAGGATTTTTTTACATATTGTGAAACTTGGACACTTTTTCAGTTATTCACATTGCAATAGTACCTTTGAATCATTTGTTTTAAGGTGTAGGCAGATCAGTCACCATGTTAATACTGCTGATGGTATGAGAGATGATTTTAGATGTAGGGTGAACATTTAGAATTTTAGTGGTTATGTATTATTTTACCATATGTTGGAAATAATTAACACTTCAGAGAGTTATTTTAAGAATTACTTGGGATGAGACTAAATTTAAAAGTGAGTAAATTTAAAGAAAAATGAAGTAACCTTAATACTGATTGTATCTAGACAAAGTATCTAAATAATTAAAGTGGGAATACTGATTGATCTAAGGTCAAATCATAATCCCTAAGAAGTAAGGTTTTGAGGTTTGGTGTATAATAGCCACTCATATTTCTTCCTTCCTCTTGCACTTAGGATAAGTGGAGTTCTGGGTTTTAATTTTATTTCATCAACCTAATAACTAACCAACAGGGATTTTATATCAAATGTTGCTCTGATTTCTTATTCTTAATTGGTGATTAGACTGGTTATTAAAGTTCTTGGTAAACTGGCTATAAAGCAGATTTTTACTTTTACTTCTATTTTTAATTAAAAAAAATTCTCCCAGGAAAACTTGTGATTCTTCTTTTTTTAATATAAATTTATTTATTTTATTTATTTATTATTTTTGGCTGCGTTGGGTCTTCATTGCTATGCGCGGGCTTTCTCTAGTTGTGGCGAGCAGGGGCTACTCTTGTGGTGCGCGGGCTTCTCATTGTGGTGGCTTCTCTTGTTGCGGAGCACGGGCTTTAGGTGTGCAGGCTTCAGTAGTTGTGGCTCGCAGGCTCTAGAGTGCAGGCTCAATAGTTATGGCACATGGGCTTCAGTAGTTGTGGCTCGTGGGCTCTAGAGCGCAGGCTCAGTAGTTATGGCACATGGGCTTCAGTAGTTGTGGCTCGTGGGCTCTAGAGCACAGGCTCAGTAGTTGTGGCGCATGGGCTTAGTTGCTCTGCGGCATGTGGGATCTTCCTGGACCAGGGCTCAAATCCGTGTCCCCTGAATTGGCAGGAGGATTCTTAACCACTGTGCCACCAGGGAAACCCAAAAACTTGTGATTCTTAATGTCACTCAGTAGAATGAAACAATATTTTTTAAAAATCGTGTTTAAAGGAAACATTTGCTGAAAAAGTATGGTAATGAAGTCACAAGGTGTAAAGTTCAACAAAGAGAAGGAATACCCCTGCACTTCCTTGGGACTTAACCTCCTGGTATATAGCCGGTGCCCCCTCCCACAAACCTTGCCGAGCTGGGCCTGTATCCAGGAGGGAGGAGTGGCGGTAAACCAGGGGCCTGATCTGAGGTAGGCGGATCTGTGATACACGCATCTTATTACTTAAGTAAGAGAACTGGGGTACACTGAGTTATTGGTGATTATTTTGAAAATCCTGTCTTTAGGGCGTAGCACAGGGAAAACCTAATGGATCTTTTTGGACACTTTTTCAGTTATTCACATTGCAATAGTACCTTTGAATCATTTGTTTTAAGGTGTAGGCAGATCAATCACCATGTTAATACCCTCTATGTAGTCTACAGATAAAGCATCTTTATATAAATTTAACTGGAAAGCAGAAAGAGCTCCATTTTCCTGTATCCAAGGACTGGATATTTTATGCTTAGTATCTTCTGCGGTGCTTAGAATCTTGGTTTTCATAAGTAGGGTTCAGTAAATACTTGTCATTTGATAGCTCTTGAACGTTTTTGCATATATTTCCAGTTAAATTTATGTAAAGATGCTTTATCTGTAGACTACATAGACTATAGACTATAATTTCATTGTGTGTATTTTCTTTATAGTGTATATTTTATTTATATGCTTTTTAGTGTATATAAATAGATATAGTTTCAGTGTCCTTAACATAGAGTGTTGGTCTTTAGGTTTTCATGTAAAGAGCCCTGGAGTGGAGTGTAAGGACATCTCTTGACCCATCTCTCTGGCTGTGCATGCATGACCTTGGACAAGCCTTTCAACCTCTTTATCTAAATATCCTGATTAGTGAAATAAGGGGCTTGGTCTAGATCAGTGGTTTCCCTCTTTTTTGACTGTGATCTGCAATAGCTTTAATTTTACACTGTGATCAGTACAAACATTGGTATATTTAACTGACACACAAGTTTCACAAGACAGTACCGGTCCTTACTACACATGTTGCCATCTGATATTTTTTATCCTATTTTATTTAAAACGCTGGTGATTGTCCACCAAGGTCATTCCACAACCCATTAATGATTCCACTCACAAGCAACATGCCTCAGGGATTTCCAGGCTGTTCCTGTTTCAGGATTCTACGCTTATAGGTATTTTACAAATGTAAAAAAAAAGAAGTATTAAAAACTGTAGGGTGGGGCTTCCCTGGTGGCGCAGTGGTTGAGAGTCCGCCTGCCGATGCAGGGGACACGGGTTCGTG